>NC_091483.1:2256855-2407312 GCF_947461875.1 Haliaeetus albicilla | reverse complement strand
ACGGTGTAGGGAGGGGAGGGAGGGGAGAGCTACAACCATTCTTCACTCCTGGCACTTGCATGTGCAACAATGCTTAAAAAATTATCGGAACCATTTCCCAAAGCAAAAGAGACAGATCAGATTTTCCTTCAACCCAGAGGCTGATGACAAATTAAAAAAAAAAATAAAAAATTCCTGAATAAGATGAAGTAGTACAGGACATAGCTGTCTTGTTACTTACATAGAAAAAAATGCAGTTATTAATTTTACTTTTATGCATTTTGCTTTAGACTTTCTTCTGGTAAAAAATTATTTAGAAACACTAAATTGAATAATTTCTTTAGTTTTGTGTCATTAACTTAATTTTTTACATTAGAAATAGAATTCAGAATGTTTCAGCTTGAAAAGATTTTAAGTATTACAATTCAAAATGACTTTTTCAAGACTTCTTTTCAATTTTGTTGCTAAGTGCAAGGAGTGAGGTTGAATTTGACCCTTTGTTTATTTGCTTTTGGATTAAACGATATATTCTGCTTGGGAAATATTCTATTCTCTGTTCAGCAGAAAGCTTTTACAGTTCTGCTTTTGGATGAACCTAAAATTAGAGGGAGTTTGGTTTTCTGGAACAGGCAGAGAATAAAAAAAGAAATAATTTTTTTTTTTTTTGCACATGTTGATAGATGGCCCTTTTACTTCAGCATCAGCATCCATTTTCAGCTCTTTTCCTGCTGCACTTCATCATTCTTTTGTTAAGAAAACTGAGCAGACCAGGTAGCACTAATACTCTGCAGGCTGCACTTTCACATGGACCCATGTGTTTATGTTCTCATATTTATATTGACTACACACTTGAAAGATAACGCTTTCTATCTCAGCTGGAAATGGTAAAGTTGTAGGAAATAGGTGTTACAAAGCCTATAGAGGAATATTTAGTTGATCTGTATCTTAAAACGTATTCTGTTTTGAAAATGCATTTAAATGATTGTATGATTGTACACAGTTGTGGGTGACTAATCTAGTCTATTGCTGCAGGTCATGGGAATAGTCATAAAAAGTATTTATTCTGAACATGAACCCGGATGCATGCTTTTCCGACATGTTTCCCATATGGTCTGTAAGTAAACAGTAAATCAGATAGAGAAGAATTGAGGAAAGAGAAGAAGCATGCAAGTGGGGATTCTGCAGCACTAGAACTGCAGCCCTACATGGTTTGAAGCTGTAACTTGTTTTCTCTCAGAAGCAAAGAAAAGAAAGAATTAGTTTAAGTGGAGCAAAGATGTTCTGCAGACCTAGGAACCCACTGAGGTATAGGCACCGGCAAAAACTGTACTTAAAATCTTCATCAGAAACGGAATGATGGAAGCGCAGAGAAAACTGGTCATCTCCAGAAACGGTGTGCCATTTGCTCACTTATGCTTAGTGCTGCAGCAGAGGCTGGTGCTTCTCTGCAGACTTCAGCCTGCACACCCTTTTCCTGAAACCAAAGTGGTTTTGGGGAATTGCTGGTTCCATTTCGACAAATTGCCATTCCTGTCATTATTGACCTTACCTGCTTGTACCTCACAGGGCATATCTGCCAGAATATCCCCGTCAGACGCGTGGTTCTCTGCTTGGTCCTCTCTGCTCGCATCGGGAAATCTGAAGCAGGGAGACAGGGACATTGCAGATGGTCTCTGCGGGATACAGTTAGGGGTCTGAGCCGTGAGGATGCAAAAACGCATCTTCTGTTGCAGCTAAAGAACACACAAGAGCTCCTGAGTTACAGACTTTGTACACTGGCCGTATGAGTGGGAGGGTGGGAGTTGTGCTTGGCAGGAGAAACCGTATTTTGACGTTGTCACTTCAATATACATGAAAAGCTTCAATCTTTACTCATTTGTTTGCTCCGTGTGTATCTGTTTTACCTGACTTACCTTTAATTCCAGCGGGGGAATCAGTCCCAAGGCTCTGCAGTGTTGTTCCTCGGTACTTGTAGCCTAAGCAGTTTTTCTTTTAGCCACCATGGTAATTTCTCAGTCACAGAAAGGGGCCATTTCATAGCTCCGGTATCTTAGGCTGGGAAATTTGCTCTCGGATGCAGCTCACGCAGGCTTTCCGTGCCCTGCAATCCCTCTGATTTTCCTAACGTCCTTGCCTTCTTTCATGGGCTAAAGAAAGTACGCGCTTTCTGTGGGAAACGATTGGGAGATTAGAGAGAAGAAGTTGATTTCAGTCCAAAGGGTGGTGATATATATTAGTGCAGTTTAGAAGATAAAGCCAAATCTCTATTCTCTGTTACCTCGTGAGACTTCAGCCTAGGGCTAAAGGCAGCCACAGACGAATGCTCTTCCTTGTACTTCTAAGGGCACGTCAATGTGAGGAAGTTATCCTGGAATGAGATAGGGTGTGAATGTAAATGCAGTAGCTGTTCCAGCATAACATCCTGTGGAGACAAGGTCTCGGTGAAGTGACTAAAAGCAATGGAATGACTTTGGTGGAAGCTGAGGACACGGAGCCCCTGCTGCGGTCCCCCCAAGCAGCCAGCCCTGCTGGCAGAGGATGGGCTGACCCCCATCTCCCCAGCCTTTTTTTTGGTGGGGATCCGATGTCTAACCATCTTTGCACTGGCTGCTTTTCCTGTTAATGTCACTTGTGGAAACTGTGATTTACTGCTTATTTTATCAGTTGTCAGAATGAGGTCGAGGGTGATGGCCAGCAGTGTTGCTGTAGGTAACTTGTGAAAACGCAAACCGTAGTTTAACACCCAGTGTGTGAATGATGAGGAATGTTTTAGCTCTGCCATCTCTTACGGGTTTTTGTCGTTCCTACAGATTATAACTCAGGCTTTGATCATCTCTGCAGGTATCTAAGGTCTGTTGCTCTTGAAGTGGTGCAAAAGGAAACCTGCTGCAAGGAGAAAATGTATACTTGCACTTCTTTTTCAGAAAAAATTGAAACATTAATGAGCTATTTGCAGTATCGGAGAGTTATGTGTGTGCACACGCTCTTCGTGTGGTACTCGGGGAGTTAAAAATCACCTTTTTTTAATGCTTGTGAGGTTGCTACACCAGGTTTTAGGCCTATGCTATGTGATTGAGTTGTTACCTATTCTTTACGGTCTGCTGAAAATTAGTGTTTATTTTTAAAGTGCCTTTTTCCAGATTAAGTAGATCATTAATTAGTCAGCGTGAGGAACAGAGTGCATTATTCTACCGCAGCTTTCCATCATGTCAAAAACTCATTACCAGATGTAGAGATCATAAACAAACACACATGGCTGCTGCATGTAAATCTTCTGCAGGATAAATTACTGCTGATCTCTTCTGATTAGATCGCTTTGTCTTCCAGCTCATTAATACACTTTCAACCATGGAGAACATTTAGGTGCTAATAACTCACAAAGCAATATACCGGAGAGCATTAACTTTCCATATTTGTTAAACATACTTCATTCTGGATTTTTTGCCCATGGCCTAGGCTGCTCTTTTTTTTTTTATCTTGAAAGAGTAGTTGCACGGGCAAAGTCTTCCTTCAGAATTGGTATTTGCTTCTGCAAGGTCCATAGCGGGATATATAAATAGTCTTCCCAAAGCCACGCAAGGATGATGCTACAGAAATGAATCTGAAATTATTAGGGCAAAGTCTTTGCTGGCACAATCCCTACGGGAGTTATGCCAGCAGATAAATTGGCCCCAGGATGAATAAACCTAATGAAAGCTGGGAATTGCTAATTTAGGACCCAATCCTGCCTGTTACTGAGGAATTAGATCCCACTACAGTAATTCCCGTGGCAGTCCCTGGGACCAGTCCCTGCCGTGCCAGGTACCCCAGTGACCGCTGTCGCCCTCCGACACCGGTGGGCAGAACGGGGGTGGTGGGAACCCACGTGCAGAGACCAGCTCCGGGCAAGGGGGTGTTGTGGAGCTGCTGGAGATGGGCACGTCAGGCTCGGGCACTCTGGCCCTGCATCCCTGCCCCATACCTTTGTGCCCCTTTTAAGTATGTATTAACACTTGTTCAGCTTTGGGTCAGGCTTCTTTTGCTCCTCAGCACGCACCTCGTTAGAGGGAGAAGAGACATTAGAGGCAACATTCTGTGCTCAAATAACAAACGTTTGTGGCAGACGATAACAATCTCAAAGTCACAGTAGATTATTGCAGGTCTTGTTATTTCCAGTAGGCAGATGATAAATTTTTAAATGAGAATGAGTACCTGTATAAAGACGACACACATGCACGGACATTGCTATACAGGTTCTAACAAACTGGAGTCTGTCCCAGGGAGCTAATAATGGTCCATGCAGTTTAGGATGTGAATGAGCACTGATCCCAGGAAGGCAAGCCATCCCAGGTGTCAGCAGAGCCTGCTAGGTGGTGAAAAATGACATCCGTGGTAGAGCCAAGACTTGTAATCCTATGTTCAGTTCCTTAGAAAAGGGATAATGAAATGGCTGACTCCTGTTTGGAGTGACTTTTGCCTAACCCTGCCAAGGTCCCCGGTGTGTAATGTCTCCCATGCTCCGGTGGAAGAGCCCATATTTCTTCCACCTCTCCCAACCTCTCCGAGAGCGCCGGCCAGCGACCACAGCTTCCTGCCCAGCAGCCTTAGCAAAATTATCCAGCAGGGATGAGTAGCTTTGTACCAGACCTTCCCGTCTCTTCCTATTTTCCTTTTACTGGAGACATCGATATTTAAAAAATAGGTAGAAATACTTAGTGACTAACTGTTTTATTGCCTCCTCTCTGCTTGTATTGCAGCTCTTAGTGGAAGCCCCTGGCTTTCTGTGTCGGGTATTTAACAAGCTTAGATGTGAAATGCAGATGCTTTACACCTTGGGAACAGAACATTCGGGTGACTGTGAAAATGAAGGGCGGTAGTTTGTAGAAGATCTTTATGTTAAATACATACCACATGGGCTTTTGGGAGCCCAGGATACCACTACTTCTGATAGATGCTTTGCACATAATAACCTAGCTGTAACTAGTTTAATGTTAATGCTGTGTTTAAGATATAAAGCACCAAAGAAATGTGTCACACTGGTATTAATCACAACTGCTTTCTGTTACCAGTGCACATGTTTTAGCATTCATAAATTAATTGATCAAATCCTGTGCTGGAAACTGTCTCTAGTTCTAATAACGGGTGTTACTGAATCCAAAGTTTTGCAGCACCAGTAAGTACCATCACCTTAAAGTAAAAAAATGTCTTGTTTGTTGATTGAACGGGTTCTGCTTGTTGATTTATAGCTTCCATTTATCTTCCAATTATTAAAAGCAGAGAAGTGTTTTGGAACGTATTTAAGCATGTGCTTTACTTCAGTCGTGTTTACTGACGTCAGGGGAACCCAAAGCAGATGCGTGTGTGCTTTCAGGGATGCTTTCTTGAAAGGAGGAGAGAGGAGAAGAGAGAGAAGTCTCTCCTTCCCTTTTTGGCTCTCCTCTTTTCATGTGCGAGTAACATATTGTGTGTCTGGTTTTGTTTAAATTCAAGGATGGCAAACAACCACATTCTGTGAAAACTTCCTACTTCTTCCCATCCTTCTTTATGGTTTGTTTTTTTCTTCTTGTTATTGATATTTGGTAACCTGCAGAGACAAAGTGATGTGAAACTTGGAGGTCTTTACAGAGGAGTTTATTCTAGTAGTGTTTGTGTAAAGCCCTGTGGTCCCACTAAAGCCCCCTAGTTCCTTTGCTTGGTTTGTTTTTTTAAACACAGCCTTAGCATGGGCTAATGCTTCATTTGCAGGGGGTCTGTCAGGAGAGAGGTGGTAGCAGGGAGATGGATAGGAGAATCTCCCAGCTCACGACAGTTGATTGAATTGCCTTTTTGTACTAAAATAGCGTTCCTGAAGACTGTTTCAGTCTTTTATCGCTCTCATGAAATGTACAGATACTTGTTGGTAAATTACAAGTCTGTGAACCCAGTAAACCCCTTGATTCTTCTGAATCAAGTGTGCTTAATGTTCAGATGAATTTGTATCTTGAGATTTAAATGGCATTAGCACTCATTGTGTACTTTAACTACAAAATAAGAGTGTATATACAGACTCTACTTTTTAGAAGGGAAAGAAATCAATAGTATTTTTGTTTGGGGATTTGCCTTTTTTTTTTTTTTTTGTTTAAACAGTGAAGCATTTCCTGACATGTTTGCAACAGCTAGGCAGGATGTTTGTTGAATTCGCCTGTATATGTAACTGTTACGTGGCTATCCCCGCTTTGCCAGCTACTCGATTAGTGTTGTGACAGACTAAACAACTGCTAAATGACAGCGCTGAAAATAATTTTGCTGGTTTCTCGGCAAAGCGTAAAGACTAGACTCTTCTGCCATCTAAGTCTAAGGGCCGTTTGCATTACGACTAAAATATTCTGTACCTTTAAAGGTGAGGAGAGGAAGATTTTCGAAATAGCCAAGAGTGTACATAGTTGTAGCATTAATGGCTGGATGTCACATCTTTTTCTCTCCACCAAAGTTTGGCTTATGCAAATAGGGTTATGGTGACCCTAATTATGAAGTCTAGTGCTGATCTGAGATTCCAGACCCACTCTTCTGTGTGCAGAAAATGTCAGTGTAAACTCTTGTTGAAGCCATGTAAACTCGATCAGGATCTTCTTTTAATAGAGAAGTCATATTGGAAAATACATCTGTTCCCAATAGTTCTAAGAAATGCCTTGTGGCAATTAAAGCAATCGCTTGCTTAGAAAATAATACCAGGAAAATATCTAGCACATTTTTACTGGTTTTTTCCCCTTCTAGATATATACTGTGTTAAAGAGAAGGATCAGCAGTCCATCAATAGTACATAAATTAAGAAGTCCCTTGGTGGCTGACTTAATAATCTAAGTAGTATGTATTAGCTAAAGGAGAACTGGAAAGTAGCACGTACAGTTACTGCGTAGCTGACTTGCTGTAAGGTTGTCAGGCAGTACTTATCTATAAATCTTGCAAACTGAAAAAAACCCTGATAAGATTACCGTGATATGACAAATGCCAGCTATAAATAGATTTTTGACTTCCTGCTCATCTCTTCTTTCTCCTGCCCTTCGTACTCGGCTCCGGTGCAACAGACTGCCAGGGCTGTGCAGCTCCCCCAGGTGAAGGTCAGCTCTTGATATATTTTTGATCATCATGTAAAGTTCTCCTGTTAGTATGTGGTCCCCGTTTTAACCTCTTTGCAGATTCCCCCGATTATCCCAAATCACTTTCACATGGAGCTGAGGTTAAGCTTTATTTCTCTTGGCTTGTCCTTTCTGTAGCAGACACTTCCTCTTCACTTTGAAAGGACAAAGCGATGTTCAGCTGCCTGGGTCTGCGCCCAGCATTTGATTTATACATTATTTAATTTCCTTTAGAAAATTGGAAGCAGAACTGTAGGAGTGGAAGTCAGTCCTTTTCATTTGTTTAAGGATCTTTTAGGGCTAATATAATCATCGATAGTAGATGTCAGCATGATTAGGGTGACTTAAGGTAAAGCAAAGAAAATTGAATACCAGGGGAAATTCTTTCATAGTGGAGAGGGTGCCAAGATTTATAGCTGTGCACAACATCTGTGGGTTATGAATTGTGGCATTAAAAAATGAAAACGGAAAATCATCGGGTTTTTGAATGACGTGTTGAAGACACCTGCCTCCCCTTACTGCACAGCAGGCTGGGGCAAGAAAGGTTTGCACCCTTTGTGTTACATTTGCAATCATTTCTTGGATTGTGGTGCTCTCTGGAACTTAATTCAACCAACTAACTAATTCTGCAGAAATTCTTCAGTTAGTCCAGAGGTTTTCATTTGGGCTGACTCTGCATTCAGTTCTGCAATTAGGTCTGCACATGCCGTGAAGTGACTGCCAAGACAATTTGAAAATTTCTCATGCAGTAGAGTCAGGAAATTAAAAATTAACTCTGGAAAGGACATCATATAATATTTGGCAGTGTGGTTTGAATACTGTGTCCACTGAGGGGTGGAAGGTCCTCTTCTTACCAAAAAAAAAAAAAAAAAAAGTATGAAAGTTGAAATATGTCTTCCATGGGATTTTGAATGATCCTCAGCTGAGGGAAGTATTGGAAGAGGAGAGGCCTGTGGCATACGTGTGCTTATGGATACAATATGACTTACTTGTGGCCTTTAATTTAGCAAAATAGCATTTAATGATGTAGAGTGAGAGTCCTACATTGTTTCAGGGCTCTGTGGTGCTACGACTGCTGTTCCCGATGTGGTTATGTGGGGGAAAAAACCACTTCAGTGCTGGAGTGTTGCTGTGACTCTACGCCCATTACCAAGTCTCTCAGAATTACGGTATTTGATTTGTAAGTCATTACTGCACTTGATAAGTAGGAAATGCACATCACAGCACGAGTGAGGCTTTCTGAATTACAGCTGTGCTGTACAACCTGCGCTTTCTGATGCAGCCTGTGAACATGCGGATGAGGCGCTTTGTATGTGCCCTTTTGGCTAAAGCAAGCGCCTTCACAAATTCGGGCTGCTGAGGTAACTAACAGGTATGTGGTGTCTCACAAATGGAAGGAAGCAGTGAAACCCAGCTTCCCCATGACATTTCATGCATTTAAAACTTGCTCATACCATACAAAGCAAACTATTGATGTCACAAAGTCTTCCAGATACCATGAAAAGTATTAAATTTGATATCAAGTAGGAATGTTAAGAACCTCTTCTGGTCTTCACAGGACTGAATAATTACAAAGTGGAGAGAAAATAGCATTTGATTTTTGGTTCAGTATGGAAACCGGTGCTTCTGTGGTAGCATCCTGTATGTGCTGTCTTCATTCTTTTGATCATCTTTTACTGTGTTTGGAGAGGGGCTAAAACACTTGCTGTCCCACTCCTGGTGTCTGCGCATCCAGCGTGAAATGAGTAAATATAATACACTGGAAAGTGGAAAGCGTACGCTTTCTCGTGCACATAGGCAATTCCTGAGCAAATCTTCTGAACTCCTCTCTTGACAAGGGGCTGGGGACAATACCAGTTATAGAAATCTATGCTAGGAAGGCAGAGCAGTGGGCGCTAAAGACATTGTCAGTGTTGCCCACTAATTAAGGTGTCCTTTATTTTCTGCCTCTTCCACTCACAGCCACTTGACACGTGCTGTTGGATGCTGTCATCCTTAGCATCCTCCTCTACACTTCTGTGCCACACAAAATGGACTGCTAGGTGATTTCTGAGCCTGCTAGATAGGCTAGAATGGCACCGAGGAGAGCAGTTGTGCTTTATTGTGTAATTTTATAACTTGGCTACACAATTCAGCGTAGCAAAATATTTATGGAAATTCATGAGAAGGCATACGTGTGCTGC
Organism: Haliaeetus albicilla; assembly: GCF_947461875.1. Taxonomy (NCBI): domain Eukaryota; kingdom Metazoa; phylum Chordata; class Aves; order Accipitriformes; family Accipitridae; genus Haliaeetus; species Haliaeetus albicilla. The sequence goes on along the minus strand of NC_091483.1, from coordinate 2,398,056 downwards.
AGGCTCTACCAAGAGGAGTCCACCCTCCTCTTGCTGCAGGTAAGAGGAGCAGATGATCTTTTCCTGTGTATTCGCCCAGCTTCCCCCAAAGAAGATAGCTAGATATTTTGAAGATCCAGGCTTGCATATTTCTTGTACAGAGGCTTGCAGTACAGGCTAAGACTGCTTTTGGTTCTTACTCTTCAGGCTATAGATTTGAGGGCTGGCTACGATCTGTACAACCCACAGTACTGTGGGTGTTTTTTCCCTCGTTTTCTCCTTCTTCCCTTGTGCCAAAAGCCCTCCCAGCCCAAGGGTCCTGTCTGTCTTTCCTATTGCTCTCCATAATAGTTGTTCCCTTCATCTTTCTTTCCTCTTTTCTCTTTGTGGCTGTTTGGACAAAGAGAGCTGATACAATTCCTTTCTCTAGTGCTGCAAACTGAGGGGAGCAGAAGCTTTTCTCTGGCAGATTTGCACTCTGGTAGGTAAAACCAGCCACGTAGCAAGAGACATGCTCCTGCAGGAAATCTTACAGTAACTTCCATTTGTAACTGTCCCTCGAACATGGCACCCTGGGAGCGCTTCAGTTGCACAGGCCAGTCCTGTTGCTGGTTGCACTAACATTTCTTGATGGCTTTTGAGGTTTTTTCAGCTGTGGTCCTTAGCTTTGTTATAGTTGACCTTTCTCAGCTCGCTCTTCTGGCATCATCTGCCATGCTACAGCTATAGCAGCTCCTTCGGGCGTCATTCCCTCCTCCCTTGATCCTCAGCCTCTGCCCCGGTGTTAGATGCGATCCTGGCAAATCTTCCTGGTGCCAGGAAGGGTGGGAGACACCTGGCATTATCTCAGTGACTGTGAAAACAGTAAATACTGTATGTGACAGTGTCTACAGACAGCCTTCCTTAGATGTTAAGCACCTACCTGATGGGTGCGATCACTCTCACCTCCCGCTGTCAATGCTGGGAAGAGGTAGGTGCCTCTCTGCAGGGCTTGGGTGGCCTGAGGGGCTCCTGGGGGCTTGCGGATTTGTGCCTCCTGTGCAGAGGGCCCAGAGCTGCTCTGCTTTGGTGCAAGCACCAAAGGCAAGGGCTTGAAGTGGGGAACGCTGAATCTAGAGCACTGTGGCCAAGGACAGCAAACATCACAGAGCTCTAGGGAGATCCTCATGGCTGAATGCAATTAAGTATAAATTTCATAAATTTTTGGCCTTAAATTTTTTGTGTGTCATGCTAGTCTGCAACTTCTTAGAAGTTCAAATGCTGTTAACATTAAAAAGCAAGCTGAATACAACCTGGAAGAAAGGGAAGGGAGACTCCTCTGCTTCCTCCTATGCATAATTGCAAAAACTATTGAGGATAAGTTTTGAACATAAAACATCTTTGTTAAGTGAAGAGAAATGCAACTGACCCATTTTCTAAGTCTTCATAGCGCTGGAAATTTGCATTACATTGTCTTGCCTAGACAAGGAAGGAGGGGGAGAAAACCCAAGAGACCGAGGAGGTTTTTGCAATAACGTGGCACAAACTGCGAAGGAGTTTGCAAGTATGAAAGAGAAGGAATGGAGAAATTTGCTACATTAGATCTGTTATCCACAGAGTAGCAGATCTGGTTATCCAGAATACTGAAGTGACTTTCAGACATGACACGGATTCAGTTTTCTCAGCTGCAGGAGGGTGCTCAAATGAGAAGCTTTCATGTTAACAATGGAAAAGGAGATGCCTTGTTAATCTGGTCACTCATAACTTTTCACTGAAGGTAAATGACAGCTCTGACTACAGGTTCTTACACTTCAGCATTTTACCTTACGCTGCCTCATTCTGTTCCATGGCTTGTTCCCAGAGTGATGGGGGCCAACTATACTGGTGACAAGCTGCTCCACTTGTGAGGAAGCTGGTACTTTGGGATAGTGCTGCGAATCCCTCACGGTACGCACTGTCATTCACTGGACTGGGTAATTTTAGACCAGAAGCAGTGGGTCACATTTACCTATGGACTGTATTCAGTAGACATAGCAGGGATACACCCGAGATGTATTGTTGGAAGCTTTTATTGAACCTAAAAGTGGTTAGCACATATGCTGTTATTGACAGAAGAATTGTATTAATTGTTTTGTGACTGAATAACTCAAAATACTGGGTCTTTTTAAGCATGCAAATCTTGAAACCAGTAGATTGAGGGGTGACAACTCAGGACACCGAGGTCCTTATGGGAAATGTGAGGGCTGCCCACCTGAAAGGGCCGCTCACAAGGCCATCTGCACCAGTGAATGCTTCTCTATATAGGCCAGGCGTATATTTTTCTTAATTAGATGCATCTTGCATTGGCTTTTGAATTGGCAGATGAGTGAAAGAAGTTGCACAAGTGAAAGCATTTGTATGTAGGTTCAGTATGTCTCTAAGCTTCGGTGTGCTTTAAACCCATTTTCTGCCGCAGTCTCGTCCTCTCCCTGCCTTCAGAGCCTTCTTCCCTTGCCTGCTTTCCTGCCTGCATCCTGGGTGAGCCAGTTCAGGGTGCTAAACCAGCAAAAACTACTCTCTTCTGTGTTGCTGCATTTGGTTTCTGCTGGTTAGCACTTGAACAGGCTCATCAAGGGGCCAGATCAAAAAGAGGTGGTGACCAGTGCATCACTGGTTTAGACTGACTGTTGGGAACCACAGGTTACACTGTCGTGTCTGTCTTACTGCTATTTCATTGACTTCTATTCCATTAAAATATACTCCTTACATAAATCCTTAACTCAAGGTAATTGTTGGTACACCACTTTTCTTGTTACATGTATTTGTATCAGTCATCGTTTTTTTCTTGCTATAAATACTTCTTTTTTTTTTCTTGCACAAGCAAAACTTGCATTAAAACTTACTTTAAGTTCTTTACCAGCCTTATTGCTTTCTCCTTTAGGAGTAATAACCATACATGCAGGCATCTAGCTGTGGCTGACAGCATTGCTTTCTAGGTCTGACTGTCCTTCCAGCCATATTCTGCCTCCCTGGAATACAGGCATGCAGTAGCCCTCTTCCCTGATTTTCCTGGGAAACGTGAGCAGCTGGGTACCATGGGAAGCTTGAAGAGGTAAACTAAGAAACAGTCTGAAATTCCTCTACCATTCTGCTGAGGAAATAGATACTCCACAGGAGACATCTCGCACCTTCCAGGAGCTAAGACCCCAATAAATAAAAGCAAGAGAGCTTCCATTAGGGACATTATTCTTCTTGCAATCTAAAGGCCCTACACAACAAATGTCTTTTCTCCCTCCCTGCCTCAACTCAGGACGTGTATGCACGTGTAAATAGCCATACGGAGACCCAGAAAGTATACATCTCTCTTACTCTCATTATCATAGGATCCGTGTGCTTTCTATCCAAATTGATAGAAACACTAAGCTTCCAGAAGATTTGCTAGTCTTTCTGGCCATTATTTTTAACTGAGTTTGTTTGCTTTTACTATATTGTGTTACGATCTCTCATACGTAGGTGACTACAAATACCGTTGCTTATTAACCTGCTATGCAAGATCCAAATCAGAGACAATATTTGCCATAGCTCCAAAGACACGATGAAAGGGAGAGTTTAAATAAACCCACGAAAAAAGAATTTTTTGCTGGGTGGATTCAAAAGTTTAGGGCTCTAGCAATCTTTAAAAGGTGATATAATGTAATAAAAATGCTGCTGGAGCTGAAAGGAATTGAAAGACAGTTCCAGACTGGCTGTGCTCTATTGACGAAAAAAATAAATATTTTTAGGGAAGGGAGGGCCCTTCTCCCAATTCCTTTTGCAGGATTGCTTTTATTTGCTTTGTTTTGATAGGAGTCTAAGGCCTCTGCTACTCTCCCAGGTTAAACTTGAGAAAGGAATTACTGATCTGAGAAGCAAAGGCATGAATTGTTTTTCAGTGGAAGAAATACAGAATATGTTGAACGAATCGCCCAACCTTGTATCTGTCTGCCTCAAAATCCGAAGAGAAAGCAAGCAAACGGAACAACTGCATAACACCCACACTATGATAGGTTTCATAAGGTAGAAGCTGCCAAATCTGTTTTGTAGTTTTTTCTTTTGTTTTGCTTTTCTAGAGAGAAACTCGTGACAACTACAGCTAATGATGTCCACCAAGTCTTCTAGTTTAAATTTTTAGTAGCATAATTCAATCTGTCTTGCTAGCGGCATTCAGCAAAATAGCATTGGCTCTGTGTACGGGTCCTCTGTAGTAACGGCATACTGTGAGTGAGAAAGCAGTATTCTTTTAATTACTTTTAATTAAAATGAGTGCGTGCACACACACACACACGTACATATAGAAAGACTTTGTTTTTCTAGTGGCTTGGCTTCCTTTTCCTCATTGAAGGGAAGAAGTTAAACTTTCTCATTAAATGTTTATATAAAAATGAAATAATTCTGAGGTTAACCAGAAATGCAGCTTAATCTTGTATAGAAACATGTGTGACTTTTTTTTTTTTTTTAGTTGCACAAATATAGCTGAAACTTGAAGTTGGCAGAGAGTGCTGTTTTAAAAATATTTAGTCCCAGCATGTAAAAACTCGTTTTGTTAGGGAATTCCTTTGTGAAAGGTGTAGCTATGCCATGTCTCTGCCAAAGCGACGGGAGCCATATCGACAGAGTGCGTTTTAGGAAATAGCTGCATTTTGGGCTTGTAGTTACAAAAGTTAAATTGGAATTTACATGTTTTGTATATTGCTTGGAAGGATACCACATCTAGTAATATTTTTTAAGAGAGTGGAAAGAAGAAGAAAGCAAGCTTGCAGATGGAGTCAAAGCTTTGCTCTGTTAGAACATGTCGGGATGAGCAGAGGTATGTGTGATGACACTTAGCATGTACCACTGAAGGCTCTGGTTTATTCTCTTTAGCTGTCATCATGTGCTATAGTTATGATACATATGCTTAATTTTGGCTACATACCTCATCTTTCCCTTCTCTTCTCTGGGCATGTTTAAGCTTTATAGAATAATAAGAGCTACTGATACATGCGATACTGTCTGCTGCTCAGGCACAACCCACGCTCGGTTTTTGGTACCGTAAGAGCAATTAAACACAGCATTTTGTGGTCACCGCTGTCTGTTTAATTGTTGCCGTGATGCCGCTGTCCCACAAGAGCGACTGGCCAGTTGCCTGGCTCAGCCCCCGGCCGACAAGCCTGGCCCTCCTGGCTGAGAGTGGGAGGAGGGAGCAGAAGCAGGACTTGGTGGTCTCTGCTGCGGTCCCCAAGGCAGCCGTGGCCACCACGGAAAGAGCCGAGTGGGAACCGTCGTCCTGGTCAGACCAGATGTATTCAGGTGGCACAACCACTTTACGTCCCTGTGCAGCACCTCAGGTAAGCTGCGGACGCCCACGTGCACGGTCACGTGCACACCGATCTGCAAAATTACACAAATAAGCAAACCGTAGATTAAATAGTGAAGATTTGGGGCAGGCTGTTCTGAACGAAGGTCGCTTACAGGCATCGTTAAAGGAGCTGGTTTTGTTCAATTACATTTCCTTAACAACTTCTCATAAAAGAAATCAGGAATAGCAGAGATTGTTTGCTCAGCCTGCTGGGTCAGAGACACGAGATACACATAATACCTGTCCTTTCTATTTAAGAATTGCGAAGGTGCTGCTTCATCGCTACAGACCTGTTTGAAAGTAGACTATCCAACGTCTGCTCATATTGAATGTTTCTTTAATAAACAAGGAAGAAAGAAGTCTATCTTTTTATAAAAAAATAATATTTGGTTACAGGATATCATTGCAGAGGATGGCTGCAATACGAATGGGAACTCATCTGTTCCACGGCACTGTTCATGAATACCGAACCATGTAGATGTATGCACTTTAACTTGAGGAAAACTAATAACATTTTAAAACATAGTTGCTTCGAGATCAAAGAAGCCTCTGTCTCACTGAGGCACTTGTGTGGCCTGTGAGTGCCTCGCACACTTTAGTTGGGAAAGTTTTATAGAGCGACAATCATAAATTGAGTAAATTCGCTCCAAAGCTCCAGTGGTAGGTACAGTACATGAATCTGAGGAATGAATGGATACTGTATGAAAAGCTTTAGGCTAATATACTTTATCATTTTCTGGTTAGAATAGATTATTTTCCATTTGCAAAATGCCGAAATGTATGTATAATCCATCCCATTTAAATCTACAGATCATAGAATTGAGCGGAATGAAGAGATACACATACAGGGGTGATTTTTTGTCTTTCAGAGATTAGATCAAAATTTATTGCAGGGTGATCAATTATTTCATAGTATTGGAAACTTTTTCTCCTAAACAGAAAAAGATTTGTAGTGGTCTGTAAGACTTTGTCTTCTCAGAGAAGAGAAAAAAGGCATGTTCTCTTGTGTTTTCCTGTTTTATCTGTTTTATACATGAAACAGGAAAGTCGAAACACAAGAGAAGCACTAAATTTAAACCTTTGAAATAAATCAAAAACTCCACCTCTGACCAGTTAAGAGCGTCTCGGTTTAGCCCATTTTAAAGGAAAGATGGTATTTGTGACATCTTAAAGTAGTATTTTTACCTTTAAAAGTCGTATGTTGTACAAAAGTGTTATCTAGGGCACGTCTCCCTAGCCCAGCCAACGTCACGCTGCGGTACCTGAGCTAGTTCAGACAGACTGACACGTGCAGCAGCAGCAGCGTGGGGATGCTAAAACAGGGTAAGCGAGCACAAAATTTCATGAAGGCGATCCAGCAGCTCTCTGCTACTGGAGGAAGAGGCGTCCCGCTTGCTGTGCTCTCCGCTCCTCCCATGCCGACTGGTGCTTGTCGAATGCCCCTGTGAGCCCATCTCAATACCCCAGTAGCAAGCTAACGCACTTCTTTTTTTTTTTTTTTTTTTTTCCTTCCCTCCCCCTGGATTAGTTTTCTGATGGTCTGGTGCATTGAATCAGTTAATGAAAGGACCAGCTTAGCGCCGGAGCCAGCACAAGAGACGGGTGGGAGCCTGCAGCCGGCAGCGGGTGGTTCCTGCACAAAGGAGAAGGGGGGAAAGAGGGGCCACGGCGTCCCACACTTTTAAGCAGGAGTGACCCGCTGGGGCTGGCAAAAACCTAGAGGTATTTACCATTTCTGCCCAGCACTGCGCTGAGCCTCGTGCAAATCCCTTGCGGAAAGTTGTGCACTGCCGGAGTTGCATTGAATCGAGACGTTTGCGTCGTTTTTAGAATACAGTCGGCAAGCTTTCCCCGCTTTTAGCCTCTCTGCCTACAGCGCGTCTTCTCCCGATTTGTTTTCTCAACTCGTTTTGGAGAGGCGGCCATGCCCTCCTCTTTCCTCAATCAGGTGGCGGCCCCAAGAGCTTTCCGACTTCCCCGGTTTTGTGGGGATAAGGCTATTGCTCTCCAAAGAGCAGCTTCTGACGCAGGGCTAAGAGGAGGTGCCTGACACGGGTAGGAATTGGCCTGAGCGCAAAACAGATGTCCTGACCCGGGAGTTATTCATGTCTTTTTAAAACGCCGTGTGCGAACCTTTTATCTCTCCTTAACAGAGCGGGAAAGCAAACTCCCCAAACCTATACACAATCTTCCTTTGACGCTGCCTAGCAGGCGTGCACCGCATGGGCGCACGGTCTCGCAGGTAGTTTTCATCCAGGAAGGGCCACAATTTACGCTATTCACAAACCGCAGGGTACTATTCTGTTTCCAGGCTCCTAATCCCTCTTACACACAATCCCTTACAACTTTAACTGGCGGGGTGGAGGAGCAAGTTAAAAAGGAAGGAAAAAGGAAAATGAAACACAATGTACAGCCAGCCAGTGGCTGCCAGTTACTGCGCACACAATCGACACCAGCTGCAGCCCAATTAAACCCGACATTCACAGGTGTTCCCAACAGACTCTGCGCTAACAAAACCACTTTCTTGAAAATACCTAAGGCTTTAACACAGAAGCTCGTTTCTTTTTTCCTCTTTTTTTTTTTTTAATTTTTTTTTTTAAAGATTCTTTAAAGCTATTTAGAGCACTTTAAATACAAAGAAGCTGAAAAGGACTTTCAGTCCACTGGAAAGAGTTGGTGCTTAATGCCAGAATGGGGGAGAATCGGCCAAGCTGAATCAGCCAGTTGTAACCATTGGTTTCGGGAGAAAGATGGGTTATGCTGAATGCTGTTTATTCAGAGAACAGTAACTGGCACTGGGCATTTTATTGTTGCTGGGAGTGAAACGGGGAGGGAGGGAACAACTAGGTGTAAATCCATTGCTTTTGGGGACTCATCATTGTTTGCACCATAGCTGTGAGCTTGTGTGTGGCTTTGCTTATTACTGATCCGTGTGTGTGTGGTTCAGAGAGCAAATTTTAGTTCTCTCCTCCCAGGAAAACTTGATACAGTTGCCTTTTTGACTTTGAAGTAGGATTCTAGATTCGTTGTTTATTTTCTGATCTTAAAGCACTCATTCAGATGATAAGTCAGTCCTTTAAATATATGATAATCTGTTTTTACTACATTAATTCAGAATTATTTCCGTGCTAAGAGAGGACTGCAGACAGCAGACTAACGCATAGGTCAGTAATTTGCTCTCATTCCATTGAAAATGAGAATTGTGTTTGTTAAACTTTCATTTATAATGATAATTAATAATCACACTAGGGTATATTGTGGTACTTACAGGTTCAATAGTATTCAACCACACCTGGCTGGCTATTCATCTCTGCAATAACACCCCACACCTCAGTAGTTATTGCTTAATTACCTAGTGCCTGGTCTGTTGCTGTTTAATCACTGTTGTTTCTGACAATCACTTAATGCCTTCATTATTGCTTGAATTGTCAGTGCTGAAAGCCACTCTATATTCAGATGCAGTCAAGAATATCTATTTTGTCCTTCAATACACCGAGCTGCAATTTTGCCTTTGGAACAGGACGAGGACGTTATTCCTATTCCTCACAACACACATTGATCCAAAAGATTGCACTTTTTTGGTCTTTTTTTTTATACTGAAAAGGTAAAAATGGTGATCCCTTGGATTTGTATTTGAAAATAATTAAGAATTGTCTTAAAACTGGCAGATAGGTAATGTTGGTTCACAGCATTACAAAGGCAGGCAGAAGCTATTCACGCTGATAAATGCAATGGAGAGAAAAGAAAATCACCCAGGCTTCAAATTCACAAGCATACGACCTAAATTAGATATTGTCACTCAGGAAAAGATACTGGAGGCAGTGTGGATAATTTTTCTGAGAAAAATCGTCTCGGCACTGATATGACAGCAAATATAATAATAAGAAAGGAACTGCAAGCAGCCCAGAAGCACTGCTATGCCGTGGTACAGCTCCCTCCGTGCCCTACATGGCTTCAGCCGCTCAACAGCAAGAGGATAGAGCAGAACTAGCAAAAACGAAATGATGGACGGGCTGAAGGACGGACAAGTTCTGCAGGAGCAGAGACTCACTGGGGGCTCTTCAGCTTGCAAAGGCTTGACTGAGAGAGGGTGAGATAAAACTGTAAAATTATTGATGATACAGGGAAGGTGAACGGGGAACAACAGATGAATCGCTGTTCTCCTAACGCAGAAACTAGGAGGCGCTTGCTGAAATTACCAGGTTTAAGACAAACAAAAGTGCTTTTTTCATACAATGCATGATTATACCGTGGCACTCATTACGGGATGATGTTGTGGAGGCCAAAAGGAGAAGTGATTCAAGAAAGTAACTGGACAAATTCACTGAGGATAGGTCTGTTGCAAAGTTTTAAAACTGATGATCTAGATGCAGCCTCTGGTTTTGGAGTGCCGCTAAGCCTGGGAAGGATCCGTGCCTTGCTGCAAAGCCGCTGGTTTTCTTCCTTTGTTGTCAGTTAGCCCCTTCTGGTACCTTCCCTCTTTGTGTCACTTGACCCAGTCTGTGTTGTTTTTTAATCTAGGCAGAAATGACATTTAAAAACCCTTCAGTTGCTTGGTCTAGTAAGAAATGTCCTAACGTGACTGTGACGAGACATACCTATGACAAACCAGTAGACCTTAGGCCAACAGTGCAGCACATTTCACCAGATGAATTCACTCTCATTTCGCTGTGGCTGTATTACACTTGTGTTTGCTTTCCACGAGTGATTTCACGTTACTAGCTAGTGAGAATGCTTGTGAGGACCTTTTTTTCTTTTTTTTTTTTTTTTACATTTGCATACTTGAACGAAGAAAAATAATCAAACTTGCCTTGTCGAATCTCTTACCTCAGAAACGTGATACTCGGGGTTAGCCAAGGAATGGAAACAACGCCATGTGACTTCTGTGACCAGACACGAGGGTCCAAATTTTAAACGCTGTGCCATAAAGCCTGCTGTTTATTACTCGATAATATATTAAAGATTTAGTTCACAGAAATTCTGAGTGCAGCCAGGAAAAGAGAGGATGATAATTCATGCCTTAAAATTATTTCATCTTCCCTTAAAAGCAGCTGAAATGCCCCTGGGAAGCAGGGGGTGGTGGTGGGGAATCAGTTTTCTGGTGCTGCCTCATGTCTAGTAATTTTCAGTTATCACAGAACTTAAGATTCAGTCTTTAAAATTAAACAAAAAAATCCTTTGGAGGTTAATTATCGTCACTGTTACCGATACTCTTGGCAGAGCATAGAGAAAAGGTGAAAGCATCATCAGAACTATCAGCTTATGGGCAAATTGCTCCTAAGTGTATCAGTGTACAAATGAAACAGGAAGAAATAAGACTGGCAGTGGTGTTCCTTCTTTCTTGACAGTCTTTCCTTCAGCTTCTCCTTCAGTAAAACATATCGACTCCTAACAAGTGAATGTCTTGTGCTGTAGTGATACCCTGCTGCATAATTTTGATGCTATAGATGAGCGATGGTCTCTGCGAGCGGAACAGGATGGTCAAAACCTGCTGTACTGCGTTTGGTTTTTTTTTAATAATGCCTGTGAAAACCCCCAGAAGGTCCCTTCTTCTTCATTTTGTGGAAAACTTGCCCCTAGTGCAGTATTTATCAAGGGGAAATGGACCCCTCCTTCAAAGACCAACACACGCTTAGAGTCCAGGGTGCTTGGGATCTGGTTTTCCATCAACGGTCTTCTCCCTTTTGAAAGATTTCTGGGTCTTGTGTTAGGCAGGGATGATGGGGAGGAGTTTGATCTGGTTTGGGTTTTTTTCTTTTTCTTAAGTAGCTTTCTATTTGTGTTAGCGACAGGGAAATAGTCATACTGTCTACTTAGAGAAAAACCTGAACAGAAAGACCAAGATCCCTCCGTTAACTTTCTAGATGATGTATTACTTTACCTCCGCAAGAAGTTGGTGCACTAAATCTCGGCTACGCTTCCATGTTTAACTGTCTTTGAAGTCCTGAAAAGCATTAAAATGCATAACAGCAGTGTTTAGCTTCACTGCTCATTAGAGCAGCACAGAACTAATAGTAATATTGTTGTAACTTGACAAAGCCATCTAAATCCATGCATGTTTTCTTGTGAAAGCTTCCTAAACATGCTGCTAAATCCTCTAAAAAGCTACTAAACGGCTTTGGCAACCATTAGCACAGCATAAGCGGGGGGAACTCTTTTCAGTAAGTGAACAAACAGAGAAAATATGCTGAATAGCTGGACAAATGTGTTTCAGCTGGCTCTTTCATTTACAGATATAAGGGAGCAGTCAATATCAATCACTGTTTTCCCTGTTGCACTGGAAATCACAATATCTCTTTTCATTCCACAAGCTCTTTTCACCACAGTAATGTGTCTTTAGAGTGACACTGGCATCAGTCTGTTTCCGCTGTCTGAAGTCCAGAGAGCTTAAAAACACATTGCAGGGTATGAGACCTTAACCCTCCTCCCCTTCCACACACCCCTCTCCTTCTAGCCTTCCTTTCTGAATTAATTGTTTTTACTTCTTTCCCAGCGTAAAGCTGAGAAAGAAAAGTGCCTGCAGAGCCTGGGAATATCTGCTCTTGCACTTTGGGGACAGAAAAATGTAGCGCTGGTTGTTGGGGTTTTAATTTATCAGGTGTTGCGGGGAGTTTAGCGCAAGGTAATATGATTTTCAAGTGAATTTGCAACATACTGTAATATGAAATGTAATGTTACTGTGGTTTGAATTGCAAGCTATACCCTGTTTCTTGGATGCCCTAATCACCTACAACCTCATTTATTAAAAAAAAAAAAAGTAGGAGAAACTCTGTCCTTGTGAGTACCTGGCATTTGGAGTATGTTGATATTCTTGTGTTCACTTTCTTCCTTTCAAGTAATATATTTTATAATAATAATGCTGTGTGGTTTGTTGGTTTTTTTATTGTTTCTTTGCAGATAACAGCAGTCTGTAGAGAAGCAGCCCTTCTAGCTCTTCAGGAAGACATAAACGCCAAATCTATCATGGGACGGCACTTTCGGTACGCACTGACTGTCGTGACCCCAAGGATTCCTGCTTCGTTAATCCAGTTTTATGCAGATTATCAGCAGCAAAGTGGACTGCACGCACTTTGAAAAGCAAATTAATACATAGCTCCATTCACGGTGTGAATAGCAGATTTCCTTTGTAAAGCTGTCAAAAGCCAAAGAATTTTGTATTTTGAGTGAGTGGAGTGTCCGAAGTTAACTGAAGCGCAGAATCATCATAATAAATGCCCATGTGGAAGTTTGGAGTGTAACAGAGATCATCCAAAACTTTGTATTTTACAATTTCAGTGGTATAATCTGCATTTTAGAGGTAGTAAGATTGCTGGTTTAAGTCTGTTTATCTGAGTATACATCCGTGTATCAAAAAATAATTATGAAATTCTGAATTTTTGATGGATTCCTGGTCCTAAAGAGAGTAGCAACAAGTGTCATTACTGTCTTCATTTGTTCCTGCCTCAACCACAGTTTAATCCCAGAGACCATCCCAGTGAGCTGCAGACCTGGGGAGTGGCCTCACTACAAAAAATGCTGAAATTTATTCTGAATCATTTGATTTATGATCTCCAGAAAAGCTGCCAAACAGGCTTGCCGAACATAGAGTTCTCCGAGATAAAGCTAAGATACCCTGATTGATTACAGTGAAACATTTATCTTTGGTCTTAAGCAACTCCTTTTTACACATACTAGGAAGGAGGCACCCTAAAAATTGTACATCCCTTGGCTAACCTGAAACCACTGCCAGGCATCAGCGAAAGATTTTTGTTGTTGTTTGTTTCCATCGAAATAAATAGGAATGTTGATTGGTAATTTAAAGCTGGCCACTCGAAATCCTAATGAATCCTAATTACTGAATAAGAAAACCTCCTTGCAAAAACTGTTACAAATGACCACAAGATAGTTCAGGAACAGATAAAATCTCTTCTACTTATTTCTTTGTTATATCAAGGACGACAGGTCCTTATGGGCTCTCTGCTCTTGCACTCAGTATGAAATGCAATTAAGCAAACTTATTTTCAGCTTTTTTTCCCCACAATAGAAGGACTCAGCTTTTCTATCGCAGACGTGAAAAATAGAGGGAAAGGTAAAGCAAAACCATTACAAACTTTAAGAAAAATTAAAAAAAAAAAGGTGACAAAACCCTGAATTTCAGTGGGTAATTTTGTGTTTTCCTGGTGTTTTTCAGGTAAGTAGAAGAATTTACATGTCAAAATTTTAGCCAAATCTCGCTTTCACTTGTTGGAGTAAACAAGAAATATCATTTCAGGCTGTATGTAAGGTTATTTTTTGGATTTGTTTATTGATGGTTCTGAAGACTTTTCTTTCTTGCAGTCATTATATATATGTATTCATGAGAGAGTAAAAATTATTTAGAAATGTGTATCATTTTATGAAAAATTTGCATCTAAGAGAGATTTCTTCTATAGTTACTTACATTATCAATATGAAATTTAAAAAGTAATCTCTTGGCCTTGATTATGGTTTTTCTCTCTTTACTTCCACTCTGTACACCATTTTAGCTTTTAAAAAGAAATCTATTATTTTTAAATTACAACTTTTCTATTACTCTTATTCTAACCTTTTGTTGCTATAATTAACATTTAATTTTACTATCACTGAAAAGGATTAGACGATGGGGAAAAGCAGGTTGTTTACTTAGTTCATCTGATGTATGTGCAGGTTTTTTCTTTTTTTCATTGTTTGACTCTTTAATAGTACAACAGACAGAGGGAATTAGGAAAATTATAAACTGGAAAAGTTGCCTTGAGGATCAGGGCTGCATTTGAAACTACTTTATCCTTCTTTTCTGGATTCTATATACTCCAACTTGAGACTCAGGATGCAAACCATTTATCATAACCATTATATTTCTGATGTTTCCAAAAATTAAATGCCATACCATTATCCCCTGGCACTTTCCTCCAGCGTGCATTCCTGAAGGGAGGAAAGAGAGACCCTCGTTTTTACTGCCAGTAACGAATTCTGTCTGTAATTTTGTATCCTAAAAATAACACTATGTGATGCTCCAGATGAGTAGCAAAACTAGATCGCCATTCCGTGGGAATGTGCGCCAAGGCGTGAATCTGAACTGAGAAACTCGGAGAGAGACAGGTAGGACCTGGCTGCCCTTTTTGTATATGGGCTCCTGTTGCCATCAGAGGGAATTTTGCACGTTGAATTTTAGGACATTAGGAGAGAATGCTGGCCCATGACTGCTGTTTGTGCCTTGGGGGAAAAAACCCATCCCTGCAAGTGTTTATCCTCTCATCCACATGGTACCACATTCATTCACGTGGTACCAAATCTCTTGACACATACCTACATGCCTGAAGTGATTTTAAATGTAGGAAGCTCCCCCTTTTATCGTTGGGTTTGTGGAACTTGATTTTTTAAAAAAAGTAAGATACTCTTTAAAAAATTAAGTTATTGCAAATTTGTGAAGTCCCTAGAAGGTCTATGTTGCTCCTAAATACTCTGTTTGGCCACTCAAAATCTTACTCCGTCCCAAGCCGCAGATAAGCTGAGATTTAAAGAAAGGTATGATGATTCCCCTTCTCGTTCCTAATGACAGATCACTGTTACTGTGAACTAGCAACTTGAAACCCTCTTATCAGAATTCTGGAAAATAACCAAAAATCCAGTTTTGGTCAAAGCACATCAGCAACGTAGTCCTTTCATAATCCAGTCCAGTGAGCACTTTTGCACCCTCAGCCTCTCATTGGAACTTACTGATGAGGGCACTGTAGGACAGGGCACTTCAAAAGTATCTTCTGTTAGCCTGTCATTTAAATGAGTGGGTTTTAATTCAGAGCTGAACTTTTCACAGCATGTTTTACCGAACACATTGTGCCTTGGCACCAAATCAAATTGCTTGCAGTGTGAGGCCATATAAGCCTGAACACCTCTATGCTTCAGAGTAAATCAAAGATAGAGGCGTTCTTTCTTCTGCTGGGTTAATCACGTTTATTGTTGTTTGGATGTTTCCGTGAGATTAATTTTAATAAAACGATAGAGGCTCAGTGAATGGAAGAGAATGCATGTGAGAAGAACATCTCTCTCCATCCTCTCTTTAACTGCTGAAGTGGTTTCTAGACTTATTTCTTTATGTTCTTTAGAAATACAGTCTTTTTCCTGCCTGCCATTATCTTTTGGAGCCAGTTTTTGGCCCAAATACTGCTTGAGTTGCAGAATTGTTAACATTAAATCATCTTTTCAATGTTTCAGGCACATTTTGTTTAAATACAAAGTCTAAGTTTTTCCTCCAATAACAACGTCTTGCAAAATGGCATAAAATGTCTTTTGACAGGTTTGCCAAAAATGACCAGGAGAATATTTATGATCAAAATGCAAAAATGTCTTCACTTAACTTGAAAAAAAGTTCAGTCCTGTGTTCTCCCTAATGCATAAAACAGATTTTTACTGCGAGTACGATATACAATTCTTAATCCTGGAAAAAGAATGAAGTTTATTGTGGATAATTTTCCTACGGTCTCTAAATGAGAACAGGACATAAGGTTTACTGAGTTCAGGTGCGAGGGTGAACATCTGGGACAGAATAAAGATAATTTTCGAAGAGGGTTATTCAACATCATTGAACTTAGACTTGTCAGCCCTTTCAAATATTGTGTCCTTAAAGTTGATTTTTTCTGGTTTGGGTATGCTGGCTCTTTCCTTTTAGTTTCTTTACTCATTTTAAATGTCAAAGTGTGGTTCTTCTCCTTCAGAAACTGGGCAGGTGCCAAACATAATGCTGCTATAACTGAGCACCGGTCGGTTAGTGCTGTGGGAAGGGCTGTCTGTGGGTAATGTCTCCCTGTGAAGCAGGCGTCAAACTCTGTGCTGGTGGGGTATGGAGAGGGCGAAAGAGAAAACCGAACCGTAAAGCCTGGTGTTTTGCTGTGTACTGCCCAGTAAGCTGAAGTTAACCGATGGACACAAAGCTCACGGGCAGGAGAACTCTCTCTCTCCTTATTGCAACAGGCAAGTATCAGGGCTGTGGAGGAGACTGACCCTTGAGGCTTTTTGGATGTTTCTGGCTCTCCCAGAGAAAGCAATTGACAGGGTGGGTGAAACAGTATTACCAAGACTAGAAAAGCAAATGTCCAGTGGTTGTGGTAGCTCAATATCTAGTGCTAGCTAGGAGAGAACTTAGAAGGAATTGTGCTTGGAAGATGAAGAGTCACGCACCTGCCTGGAAGGCAGGCATCCGCTGTCAAAACCTTGGCAAAAGCCCCCGAAAGAATTAGTAAAAAGCAGGCGTAAAGAACTTGCCTTGGTTTCTGTGATCACGAAGCTGGGACAAAACTGAATGTGCTTCCCTCACACTTCTGTGCCTTGGAATTACTCCCGTGCTAATGCAGTCAGGGGTGCGGGAAGTGGCTTGCAGTGGGACCTGGGTACAAACCGACCTGCGCCTCGCCCTGCTCGTGACATAAGTGATGGGCAGGTCCGCTGCTTGGCCACCACCGACAAAGCCAGCACGTAAGGAAAGGCAGGGCGAAGGAGGGTGGGTGATCGGTGCATTTCAGCTACTCCAAAGTGACATATTGGCCACTGGATACAGGAGCCAGATGGCCTACGTAAAGCTTTTTGTAGCTGCTCCAAACTCTATCTTGAGGTCCTGGTCAATGTGGAGCTAACCCATAACAGAGTTGCATTTGGAAAATTGGTTTTACGTTGTGACCCTTTTGTATTTGTGTTTTCATGTTGTTGGTATGGTTGTGGTGAGTTGCAACAATTTTTAGCTACTATGAACCTCAAAATCTTTTGCTTTTGCTGATGCCTTTTTTTTTTCCTTTGACGTGAAAGAAAATACTGTAGGTGATCTAATGTGTGCAATTTAATAAAGAGCTTTTCCTAGGGAGTAGGTGCAAGATGCACGCAGAATCACAATTGTAGTTGGGCGTGTTTTGAATGGCAGGTTAATATCTGGAAGACAAATATTTCAGCTGAAACCTACTCTTAATCTTGGGGTTTGTGTCTGCTCTTTCTGCAGCTGCTACCTGTTCGTTTATTAATCTTTTCTGTAGGAAACCCAGCCATGCATTTTCTCCAGGGGTCTGTATGTTCTTTGTTAAATATTTTAAATGGTGTCATTCTTCCCTGCAGACTTAAATCCAATGACTCCAGAGTCCTGATAGGAGGAGGAGATGTGTGTTTTCTCTCTTAACTAGTCCGCCAAGAACGGGACCGGTGAGGGGGAAAGAGCCCCGCTCTGTGTTTGCGTGGCAGGCCTCCAGCAAGAGCGCAGGTGTTGCAAGAGAAGGCAATGGCAACCAGATGACATTCTTTCCCCTTGAACTAGTGTGGAGCCATTGCTCAAGCAGATTACGGGTCCTTCCAACAAAATTTGAGGCTAGCGTGTTGACTGCGTGTGCCAGTGTAAAACCCATGGCAGTAAAGCTCCAATTCATCCAATTAAAAGATTAGGGGAGCGGAATCGCTCTCGGTTCCCTCGGCAGTCATTGGGAGAGACACTAGAAGATGGTCCAGACAGTGATTTATCCCAGCTAAGAGCTGAACTACCTTTCTGGAGGTGCTAAAGGGGTAGCTAATGTCAAGAGAGGCCCCTAGGCACTTACCAAGAGGAAGGGCCTAGAGGTAGATGGAAGGAATTGAGAGCAGTAACACTCAAAATATTGAGAAAAATATTTTATCAACTTGTGCAAATATATCTATCCTGTTTGCATAAATGGTTGTGGAAATGCCGTTGGTCTCTTCCTCTCAATACCTGTGTGTGTGTGGCATGGCAGTGCGCTCTTAACCGCACACCCCTCTGATTTTTTTTATCTCCTTTACTAATGCAGAGGAGTTTTCACATCCCTGTTTGGTAAAGTAAATGGCTCCGCATCAGCAGAGTGTGGAAAGGGCTTTGATAACCTTCAAGGTGAAACACTTGTCAGCTCCCACTTCATCCAGGAACGGATTATCTGGGCTGTGGAATAATGAGGTCATGTCTTTCCTCCACACCGCTGGCAAGAGCTTCAAATTTCACACAGGGGTAGCTGCTTACATCAAGCCTGCTCTGCTTAATGCCGTTTAAAGCTACCTCCCTTCTCTGTCAGGGAGTTTTTTTCCCCAAACCGAGGATGCGAAATGTGTTCAGCCAGCCTCATTTGCATTCCGTGTGAGGTGTTTTCATGGTGCTTGGATTGCTGTCTTAACGGAGAGTTGGTTGGGTTTGATGCAGGAGTGCAAGACGCAAGCAGCAGAGTGACTTGCGAGTCCTCCTGCAGCTACGTACAGGCAGGCGCTGCTTATGAGGAACGTAGAGCGGGATTTGGCGGGTGGACTGAAGCCATATAGCTCTTTTCAGGTGAGCGTCCCAGTAGTCAGCTTGCTGCACTGCCACGAGTCTAAATCTGCAGCTTTAATGCAGAGCTGTTGCACTGAGAGCAGCCATGGACATGAAAGATCCCTAAAGCACACAAGTTGTGGGTGTTAAGGCCTATGGGTGCTTAAGTAGATTAGCAAACAAATAAATCCTTTAACATTCTGGAATGCTTCCTCACCACCTAAGTAGGGATTATTCCACCAAACCAGCAAATTCTACCCTTCTACCTAGTGTAAACTCTGTCTTTCAGATAACTATGCCTTTTAATAAGCAGTGCTCTTATGTTTAAAAAAAAAGGAAAAAGGAAAATATGAAAGCATATTGAAAGCTCCTGTGTGGATTTCAAGAAAAGCACAGAAATGGTAAAGAGACCCTGTGAAAACTGAGGTTACTACAGTGCTGGCAGTTGCATGTGTAGGATGCTACACCATAAAAGTCGCTACAACAGAAAATGTTATCCTTAAAATTTGTTTTACAGAACTCACTACCGTTTGATGCACAAACATGTGGCATAACTCACCCACCACTTTCTTGTTAGCGCTGTGAAAATCTTGGTTAAACTGTCTGCTTTCTATCTGAAACGTGTAGAAACGACTGATTACCTTGGTCTCATTCCGCTTCCAGGCTTTCATCATCTGTGATTTTGGTAAAAAGCTGCTTTTGTTAATATGTCATGCATCATGGTAACCGGTTACACTTTTACTACAAAAGGGTGTTTTATTTTCCTGAGGGATGAATAGTAATCAAGGATCAGCTGGTAGTGCCAAGTGCCTTGATAACACAATTGGCTGCATACAGCTTTGTTAGGCCCCTTCCTGCACTTGCCAGGAGAGACTTAAAAGAAGATGGTAGGAGAGCTGTTCTTCACCTACTTGAGTGTTGGGGATCTGAATTTGGGGATCACTTTGTCTGCTGGGTGAGAAGGTAAGTGCCTGCATGGGAGCGTGTGAAGCTCCTTACTGATTTAAGGATGGGGAGGGGAGGGCGGGAGAGCAGATAGATAGAGAAAATGTTTGAAAATAAACATGTGAATGAGGAAGATTACCCTGAAATTAAACACTGACTGATTTTAATGTGGGAAGGTGGGGGTTGATGGAGTTGGAAGGAGACAGAAAGGGGGAATACTGATTATAATCAGAGTAGGGGCTGATTTGTGTTATTTTGATGCTGATTTGGGTGTGAGGTGAGCTGAAGGAGGGCTACAGTCACCCTGGCTCTACGGTAGGAAATGTCTCACTGCTAAGCACAAAGTGGAATCCGGCTTTGATCTCATTAACCCCATCAGCACTGGATTAGCAGATGTGTTTCTGGAGCTTGACTCTTTCAGACACTTAAGGTATCTATAAAGTGGCAGACGTTATGATTCATACTTTCTTTGGGTTTGGGGTTTTTTTTTAACATCAAAGACTAAATTCTCTTAGGCCAGCTCTGGCTTCTGCATTGGTCTTGCTAAGTGTTTCCTGTGCAGCAGGAAGAACACCCTTGTACTTGCTTGCCTTCAGGAAAAAGAAATTCTCACATCTTCCCCCTCTCCTCCAAAATGGGCTGCTTTGACTGGAAAAGAGAACAATTTGCAGCAGTGTGACCTCTCTGAAATCTTTGGAGCAACCCCTCTTAAAGTGCAGCAAGCCCCATGGGTGCAGAGAGTTTTTACAGATTTTTTTTTTTTTTCCTGGAAATATTTCATTATCCTATCATTGGCAGGGTTCAGCACAGTTGCAAAAACTTTAGGAGAAAAAGTTAAGACATAGGTTCTCTTCTGAATTTTCAGAAATTTAGTATCAAGTAGTGGTATCAATAGGGAGAAGGGGAATTTTGCCCTTTTTCTCAGTGAGAAGAGGAGGAAAAGTTGGGGGAGTAAAAATCTAAGAAAAAGTGGAGAGGAAGAGAAATGAGTAGAAAGCATGTGTGGAGAGTTTCCTCCTTTCTTCTGAGTCTGCTCATTGTTTTTTTCTAAACTCTACAAGAAAAACAATGAGATGGAGAAGAAGGAAAACCCACAGCAACAATAAGAAGCTCAAAGAGGTT
Source organism: Haliaeetus albicilla (assembly GCF_947461875.1). Lineage (NCBI taxonomy): Eukaryota > Metazoa > Chordata > Aves > Accipitriformes > Accipitridae > Haliaeetus > Haliaeetus albicilla. Next base: position 2,377,396 of record NC_091483.1, on the reverse strand, counting down.
TTATTTTTCTAGAAGCGTCTGTAGCCATCAAAAGGATCTTGGACCTTCAGCAGACCATTTTGTTTCTCACTACTGGTTTTCCTGTAAGTTTGCCTGGTCATCTTCTGAGAGGACCTGATAGAAGATGCGTGGCTTTTGAAAAAGGACATGCTAAAAAGCTGATGTGAGTTATGTGGAAGAAGCTGCACAAGCCAGGAGGGAGCAGTGGGGGAGAGGTGACGCAAGGCAGAAAGGATGGTGTGACGTGAAGAGTAGGGTCCCGGAACAGCACTTTTTAAAAAATTTTGTGCTGCCCTACCCTAGCCTGGGTGAGAGCAGCTGTGTTGCACTGTGCTGTCTCCAGAGGCAGAGCTGGGACAGAGCTCTGAGAAGAACAGCATCCTTGGACTGGTGTTCTCTGTGCTGCACAGAGCCCAAGTGACCTCAGGAGAAACCCAGGCAGTGCCCAGGGCTGCTTCTGTGGCCATCACTGTTGGTAAGCTCTGCTACAGTGCCCAAACAAGCTTTAGACCATTTGCTGTTATAATCCTCCTTTTTCCCCCCCTGCCAGCAATGTGGCGTCTGCCCTGGTATGGACATATGACTATTTCAAATTAATTTGAGGTTATGTTGTCTGAGTTCACCCAGGAAGAAGCTTGCACAGTGTGATGACAAAATCAGCCTCATGCTGACCATCAGCTGGAGGAGAGGGCTGTTAGTAACCCTTAGGCTTTATTTTTTTCTTTTAAAGTCCTCAAGTTTTACACTAAGTACCAAATTAAAAAAAAAAAAAGCCCTAACCCTGTAAAAGAAATGACTGTAGATTAAATTAAAAAAGAAAATTCTGTGTGACTGCAGGTGCCTATTATCATGGTATCTAAAATGGAAGTATATGAATGTCAAGAACATTCAACAAAAACAGTTGGGTTTGTCTGGTGGTTCCTTCAGAATAAAGTGGGGTTGGCTGTTTGCTTTGGGTGGGTTTTCAAAAGTGCTTATTTGGAAGAGCATCTTGGAGATGGCTTTGCACAAAGATGTGCTTTGTATCTTGAAGTCAGTTCTGTTAGGATTGGACTTAGCCTGACTTTTGGGGAATAGTCAATATCTTCCATATTATGAGTGTCCTGTAATTTTAAGCTGGATTTATCCTATTGCATTGTCTTTTGGGGGGACCACAGAAGAAGTTGAAACAAAGCTATGCAGACCAGGTCTGTCAAGGTTTTGAACTCTGCTCTGGAGTGAATAAGGAGCCTGTGGAGCTTGGAAGTGTGAGCAAAATGTGTTCAAGCTGACTTCTCTTCTGAGACACCTGGCCACGCACTGGAGCAACTCCAGTTATTTTCGTAGTAGTTCCGTTCAGTAGTCTCTGAATGGATAGATAGATAGGTAGCTACACCAGTTGGTCCTCACGGGACAGGAGGAAAGCCTCATAGGTCAAAAAAAAGAAAAAAACCAACCCTGTTTTCTGAACACTGAGCGCGCTGCAGTTACCCGAGAGCTGCAGGGACTCTACTGCAGTGAAGAGCAGTCACAGCGGTAGAACAACATGAGATCTGAGGCTTTGATTGTCGCTCCTTCACAAACACCTTGTGCAAGCCTTGTGTTTGTCCTCCCCCCTTGTTGGTCTCGAGCTGTCTGTTTTTCTGCTTTCAGGTTATTTCCTTCCTCTGGTCTTGGGGGTGGCATGAGTTAAAATACATCTATATGCATGAAATATATCTGAAATTATATTCCCACTGGTATTTTAAGCTCCTGAAAATTGCACTATACTTCCCAATCACACATGATGTTAAAATTATTCTTTACTGGATAAAACAAAAGTAAAGTTCTGTGCTAGCTCTAAAGTTCCGCTGCTACATCTATTAAAGGAGAGATCCCCCCTCATGACTTTGATAGTAGTGTGTGTGGAAGGAAAATAATGGTTGTTATGACTTGCTAAGACACTCCAGTTGTAACGCATTTGTCCTGTCCTATGTAAGGGGTGGAAACAAAATGTGTGTAATAACCTCAGGTTTTTAATCTCTGAAAAACATAATTAACTATTTGAAAGGGTGGTTGGAGGGTTAAGCTAGGAAGAATAAAATAGTAGTATAATAACAGCTATATTAAAAAAAAAAAAAAAAGCCAACACAGATTTAACATGTTATATAATCTCTGTTAAACTTGCTCTGGGAAATCCTCCAAGAGCTAGTGTCAGTCTCCATTTTGTACAAGTCTGTACATAACCTTTATAAGAATTTGTATGAAGTTGGGTGGGGAAACAGTGAAAGAAAAAGTCAGAACAGAATGTAGCCTGACCAAAGTCTTTCTGCGATGGAGCATTCAGAGCAGGAATGGAGGGAGGTTTACTCCTTCGCAGGGCTTTCCACAAAAGCAACCCCTCTGCACAGGTGATTTCCAGTGCCTTATCCCAGGCACTGGGCTTCCCAGTGCAATCCCACTTCACTTTTCACATCACGCGGCAGTCTGAAAGGCTTCTAGGGGTATTAATCTCATAAGTAAGTAACCACTGCTTTGAGAAGTTACAGTAAAAAATAGTCACGCACTTCTTTCAGCTGGATGCTGCCATGCCATGGGAACAGTCTAGCATGTTGTTTGTGGCCCTGTCAGCTACCTAGACGGTTCCTATCAGTTTCTGTTTGCTCTGTTGCGTACAGATACAGCAATTAATTTAATGTCTGCTGATAACACAGAACATGGACCGTACCACAGAGCTATTTCTTTTCCAGGAGCTCAGTCCTGCCTGTCTTATATGTAGATACAGAATAACTTCTGTGAATAGCTTGGAGCAAAGTGGTTTGAAGCGTGGTGTTTAGATACATGGGGGAAAGGTGCTGAAAACAGAGGGATTATTCACGCTCCTTTTGTGAAATGTAGAAGAAGCTCTTGGCACATTTCTGCCAAAAGACACGTCCGACTGTATCGATCTACTCCTCCTGCTGAGCTTTCGTCATCTTTTTTTCTGTCCTTTCTACCTTCTTCTGGCGTTCTTACGCTGCTTCTTTCCCATTCCCGGCCAGAAAGGATTGTTTTCCTCTACGCGGCTCAGCAGAGCAGCAAGTAGTGCTGAAAATACTGATGAAGTGGAAGTGATTTGGAACATGACATGTTTCATCAAACAAACATGTAATACAGTAACATGCGTAAGCTTTTACTGAGGCATCCTTTCCGGTGAAGTCAGTGGGATATCTGTGTTATAGACAACTGGATGAGGAGATCAGGATTTTATTTTTCTGCTTTTATTTGCTTATGTCCAGACCATTCTTCTGATAAAGATACGAAGTTCTCCTCAGGGAAAGTAAATTGTGAAAAAGTGTACTGCAAACAGTTCTATTGCGTTTGGTTCTGCAAAATGGGGCATGGTCCCACTTCCATTGGAAACAATGACTGTGTATTAAATGTTGCAAGAATTGGATCCTGCTTGCAACTGCAAAGTACTTCGTGAAGGTCTTGCTTTTGTTTTCCTCAGAAGTTCACTTTTTGGTAATGATCTTTGTCAGGAAATCACTCGGGAGCTGGATAAAACAGTGCACTGGTGAGGTTAGCGCTGAATGTTAATACTGTTTCCAAAACCGTGGGTCTTGCCGTGTATTACGACCTGCTTCGAGACCCAACAGAGTGGCTTTGAGTTTTGAGCACTGTCAGCAGGCTTTAAACAGCTCAATTGGTGTCCAGGAATTTTACTTTCAGTGAGGCTATGCAACTTATTTTTTATTACCAAGATTAAAAATGCATTTGACATTAGTGAAGTCCACAGCGCTGGGAACTCCAGTATCTTTTTTTCCCAAAGCTTGAAAGAGCAGTAGGAAATGCAGGGTCTCTTTCTGGAGCACTGCGTATGCAACCTTGGCAAGGATGAGGAAGAAAACATGCAGTGCTGACTGGACTCTGCTGTTTGAAGGCTTTGCTCTGGAGCCTGTTCTTCAACCTGCCTTTACAAATACAATTTTATTGATGTTTTTTAAAACTTTTATTGCAGTTTGTCTGCCCCTTCCTCATAGCGTTGTGATTTCACTTGAAATCAAGTGATCTTCCATGACATACACTGAAAAAATATTTTTTCTTTTTTTTCTTTTAGTTCAAGCCATCTTCTGTCTAAACTACCTCTAATATCAACAGTTTAGCTAGTTTAGCTGTTCTGCAAAGAACAAAGTTGAAATAAAGTGTTTCATATTTACTACATCTCTCATATTTACTTTGCATCTTTATAGGTACAATTAGCATACATATTGGTATTCGAGTACCTAACAGTACATGGGAAGATGCCTGTAATTTAGAAAATGCATACCATCAGAAGTTCCCAACGTCAGTTGACAGGGAACCTACAAATGCACTTGAGATTAGATATGCTTTTATTGACAGGTCTGTGTTCTCAAGTGTGTGGGTATGCAATAGCTGAAAATTCACCTCTCTAAGCTGTTTCAGTGGCAGACTCCATTTTTAATATTATTTTAAATATCAAAAAGCTTTGACTCTTTTGCATCTACCTTTCAGTAGACTTTAGCTTTTATATTCAGTACTGCTATGACCGGTATATATAAGGTGATATCGGTAACTTATGCTGACTGAAATTGATAATTGCTATAGAATTGACTTGACATCTAGGTAGCATTTAGTGCTAGGGCGGTATGTTTCAATAACACTGCTAAAGAATAAAAGACAATGTTTTCAAGATCTGCCCAGGGAGGTCAGACAATAGGAATTTTCCCTTCCTGCCTTAGAAAGAAGTCTCTGAGCAACTGATTCTTTCTGTGTCTTCCTAAGAAGTGCTGAGCACTTTTACTTTAAAGCAATTGGCACCCTGGAAAATTAAGCCTACAGGAGCTAATGAGTCTACAGGAGTGTTTGTAATTGACTCAAAGTTATTTTTTTCATGTGGCAAGTTTAAAAAAGAACAGCAAAGGGTTTTGAAAAGTAATTCTTGACACCGGTCCAGCTCCAAAAATGTTGTTTTCCATTTACTTCCCATGTTTCACACTGTTTGTGTGATGAAATATGAGTAGCGCTACTTCTGAGAGCCCTGATGTGCAACCTGCACGAGACCTTCAACAAAAACTCAGCATATGGTAGCAATATGCTGAAAACTGTATCTTACCTGCATAAGAATATCATAGGCTTCTGTTTAAATTTGCTGGAGATGGGGCATTTGGAGAAGAATTAGAAAAGTAGTGGTAGTTTGCTACAAGGACAGAGTGGTGTTTAAGTTCTAAAAGATCGATGTTTAAGTTTTGATAATTACCCTCTACAGAGCTGAAATCCAGCCTGGTGATGACAGCTATTTCACTTACTTTAAGAGGTATGGACATAAATTACAGCTGAGCAGTTGTCCTCAATATCTGCTGAAGCTGAAGACGACCTTTTCTGAATACTCTGAGGTCTCTTAGAATGCACTAGGGAACTGTTGTCGGGGCGGGGGGGTGTCCTGTATTTAATAAACAGGATGGAAAATTACTACAAGCTCTGAATTCAGTCAGGCAACAATGTCCACACTTCTAAGCTAACATAAAAAAGCAGTGGAAACACACACAATAAGTATGCTGGAAAAGGCACTGCGTTTTGCATTTTTCAACTGGACACACTTGGCATTTTTATCTTTATTCAGATGCTTCTTTTAAGCCAGATTATACCCCTGTAAATCTACGCAAACAGCTGTAAGCAACAGTACGGTGCCTCCCTTGTGAATCCTTCAGTATTACAGCAAGAAATGTCATGTTGCAGTAGCATTACCGCAGTGTTTTGGAAGGTCAGTGTGCTACTTCAGGGGAAAAATCCATTCTCTGCATAATTTTCAAAATTACTGAACTTCAGTTTCCTGAACTTGGGAAGCAATAGATACAAGATCCTAATTAGGCTTTGAGATGCTTTAACAAAGTATGTTTCAGCAGTAGATGTGGCCTTTATATGTTGGAATTCTTTGGCTTCTCAAGAATAGCGTGTTTAATGAATCGCAGAAAGAAACAAGAATCACGGTAGGGGTTTCAAAATAGAAACTTATTGAGGGAATCTAAAAGAGGGACCACCCCCCACCCCCAACACACAGAGACACACACAATTTTTGGTCTCATAACATACACGTGTGAAGTGTGTGTCCGTACATGTTCTTCTGGGTGAGAGCCAGCAGGAGAGGCAGTGCAAGCTTTCCTACCGGTTCGTGTTGAGTTAGAGCAGCACAGTTCCTGCCTCATCCACGGCCTGTCTCCCACCCTGATGGAAATGAGAGTTTTTTTCATCAATAACACGACAGTATGTGCGTCATCACGTATGCTTTATGTTCTTTATTGTCAAGGGTTTTCCCAGTTCTTTTTGGTGAGAGAAATCTGACCTTTTCAACCCAAAAGCTCTTGAGGAATAATATTTTATATATACATTTGCATATATTTATACTATATATATATTTTTATATATATTTTATATATACATGGATATATTAGATACAAAGAGCAAATACACAAACTATCTCCAAAACTCAGAAGTCTCCTGACTTCATCAATCCCAAAGGAAAACAAGATTAACTTCGATTTCACTAGGAACAGAATCCAGCCCTTGACACTGAATATTCCTTGACAGATAGATGTTGTTACAGAGCAAAATTTCAAGGTGTGACTAACAAGCTCTTCTAGAGTACAACAAACAACATCAAACATGCAAGGGATATCTTGGCACTTAATACTCAAATTGCCAAATGTAAACCAGATTCTTTTAAAGATGACTCAGGAAATTGGGGGAAAAAAAAAAGCCAGATTAATAGCGAAATCATATTTTATCATTCTCTTATTGGGATGCAGCAAGCTACCCGTGATGTTGCTGTACTCTTGCAGAGTTGTAGTGAGAGATCTTTTCCATGTCTTTTCAACTGTAAAAAAGAAAGGTGTGGGGTTAGTCACTTTGTTTTTTCCCATGAGAAGTCAGAATCGGTAAATATTTACGTACTGAAGTGGCTGATGCTGCAGCCAGAAACACATGCGGCTCTGCCACAGAGACATTCTGTGGCACGTTCATTTTCCTGTAGCCAGTTTCTGGTGCCCTAGCTATTTGGGAACTGCGTCTCTAGATACGTGCTTTCATAAGCGTCATTTGGTATCATGCACCTGTATTAAGGTGCAGGGGAAGAAGTTTCTGTGAAAAAAATCATTGCTTGGTGTAAACTTCTTTACAAGGGGTCCATGGAAAAACTTCCTCCCTGCTTGCATTCCAGGGAATCAAAGGTTGTCTGTTACAAGCCCATTGAAATGCCTTTCGATTGGTAAAGCAGAACCAAGAACGTGACATAGATGTTAAGTTACTGCTTCTCTACAGAAGCTGTTACAGCTGTGGAGGGAACCTAAACTTAGTTGTTGACACACTGTTCTCGAGAACGACAAAAGAGATTGTGTTCATTAGGCCAACCCCATCATTCTTGCTAAAAGCAGTCTCAGGTTTCCATGTATATTTTCAAATCAAATTAGAAACGCTGCTCCCGAGACCTCCTTCAGCTGACAGTGACGGATTGCACAACCTGACAAATAATAGGCATTCCTAGAGATGTACTAATACCCGAGTCGCCACAAGTGGTTAGATAATAAAAACATACACAGAGCCATGTATTTAAATTAGCAGAGAGCTATACCTTTTCCTCTGATAATGCAGTCCACACCTGGGGAGTGGCCACTTCTCGAGCAGAAATGGGAAAGGTTTGTTCCTCGGTTGTTTTTGAAGCTAAATGCTATTATTCAGTCATGGTGGATTTCCTCTGGCTAGTTTTTTATCAGCTATAATTAAAACAGCCACCTCCTTTCCCTCAGCTCTCGGCACATACTTACACAGCTAGATCTACAGTACTTAATCCCACCAGGAGAATCTTTGTAGCTCCACCTGTTTGTTACCTAACTCAGCTGTAGAAGAAAGCAAGAGAAATGGAAAAACAGTTTAGTGGCCTTAAAAAAACCAAAGAGAACCCACCTGAACTACTATGGTTGCAGAAAGTGAATTACCCTGATTTCCTCCACCCACTGAATCAGTATAATCTTCGCATTAATGTTGCGGTTTTCTTGTATCAATTGCATGCTAAAAATGCAGCAGAATACAACTGGGGAGCCTGGGATCTGATGCCATAATCCACCAATCCGGCACCTTTCAAAGATATAATTCACGTCAGAAGGAGAGAAGCGAGAACTGCTTCCACGGAGCGTGGTCGTGGTTTGTGCTCTCTGCCGCAGTAACGGGCTTTTGTGTTCAAGGGCTCTGACACGCGGCTTCCTTCTGGGGAGCTGGGGTTTGCTCAGCCACCTCATCTCATGCGTGGACGGAATTTTCACCTGGTAAAATCTTAATGGAAAAAGTTGAGTATTCGGTCAGGTGCCAGGCCTTCAAATAAGAGGTAGGTCGAAGGAGCCACCCAAACAATTACTCTCTTAATTGACTAATACTTTTATGATGCGGCTTTGCAGTGATGAGTATTTTTGCAGTCTCTGACAGCAAACGAACAGAGCAGAGTCAGGACTGAGACATTTTGAAATGTGCCCAATCCAAAATTAGGAGAAAGAAAGAAGAGGTTTTAACACTTAGCCCTCTTCTTAGCTTCACAGACCCTTGTTTCCTTCTCCTTAGTGATGTTAAAACTACGAGATATATATATATATATTTGTGATGATGTAGTTCAACACAGGAATACTCTCCTGTCAGTGAAAACTGCAACGAAGCAGAGCTTATTCTAATTTCTGTGCAAGGAACTGTGTCTCAATGGATAATAAAAGGCAGCTTGCTTCGTGCTAAGACGGGAAACAACGCGTCGCAGATAATGTAATTTACAATGGATGTGAATAGGTTATTATCTGTATTAAGTAATAATGACAATTTTCCTTTTTCACAAAGTTTTTTATACAGGCAGGTGAAGTAACATTAGCTAATTTACTAAAAGACTTAAAAATTAGTACAAAGTAACTAAGACATCATCAGTACCTTAGCAGCGTATCTTGTATAAGTGCAGACAATGAGTACGGCAGCTAAACATGAAGTCTACAGAGACAGTTCTCCAAGGAAGAAATAAACTTGATCAGACCACAAATAACTGTGGAGATCTGAAGGAGAAATGTAAATGTACCAGTTGCCTATATGGCAAGTGAGTAGTGAAAAATGAAGAGACGTGCTGTGGCCCGCACTTCGGAGAGTGAAGTTTTGCCTCTTGTTAGGTGCCTTTACTGGTGTGTTGTCTTTCCTACAGCTTTTCTTCAATGCTATTTGTCTTCAATTACATTTTTGACAGCAAAAGTTCCTTTGCTACTCTTCACAGCGAAAGCAAGATAGCATTAAAAACTACCATTTGGGAAGGCCAAAAAATCACATAGGTTCTACCTAAGTTGCAGCACACCCCCGCCCCGCAGTTTTTCTGGCTAATCCCCATTTACCAAACTGACCTTTCAGTGATTCAGAAATAGCTAGCGGGTGTCGCTGACCTGACCACCAAACGCCATATCTCCAGCTGCTCTCCGTGCTTGGGAGGAACACCCAAGGAAAAAACTGGTTTCTCTGATACGGTGCAAGAGATGGGGAAGGGAAGCATGTTCTCAGACTCCCAACTTACTGTGCGAAGCTTTGCAGGTTCTTTCTTTTTTAACTTGTGCTGAGTTTGGGCATGGACCAAAACCCTAGCTCTGCAGCATTTCCCCTGTACTTTGATTCAATGTTCAAATGCTCATGAAGCAGGTTCATGTGGAGGTTCATCCCTTTGTTCTCAGAGGTTTGCCTGGCTGCTGCCTTTTACTATCTCTTCTGCCTCTAAGAAAAACTGATGTTATCTTCTAAAGAGAAAACTCAAGATTGTATTTGCAACTGAGGATTTCCTGTGTGCCTACCCCCAGCCCGTGCAGTGATGGCAAGGAGCAGCTTCACACGGCTGCGCTTCTTCAGAGAGCTTGAAGAACAGTCCTTGTGCAGAAGCTGAAGAAATCCCCAGCTACTGGTGCCTTTGATCTCAGATAAAGGTCAACTTGTCTAGCAGAGAGCGTGATTGGAAACGCTACCTCACATCATCCTTCACTTTCTCTTCCTTACCCTGAAAAGATTTGCTGTACCTTTTGGGGTATGCCTTTCACCTCAGCACCTATGGTTTTCACTTCAGCTCTTCGGAATAGCTTTATTTCGCCTCATGTGCCAGCCAGCCTAAGCCAGAACCGCAAAGGTTTTCAATGAGCTGACAGGAAGCTGCCCACAACTCTTATTATTACAGCAGTATTTAATAGCGATTGTAGGATTTTGTTGGTTTGTTGGGGGGTTTTTCACTATACATAGGCCTACTTGAGTAAGCGTTAAAAATTCAATTGTACCGGTCTTACCCCAATAAGCATGTATGGTTTGCACTGAGAGTTTCTGAGGCTCTCCGAGCACACCGTGGGTCCCGAGCCTCCAAACACTAACACCCGCAAAATTCCACCTAGCGCAACGTCCGAGTTGCTGACGTGCGAAGCTTTTGGGAGCCGCAGGCTCCAGCTGTTTCTCCCGACACCCACCTCTGCAAGATTAGCGCTGCACAGCTGGCGGGGGAACTACAGGACTCACACATTCTACAGGCAAGACTGGTGCAACGATTTCGATTATAACTTCGTTACAAATGCCAATGTGTGGGCTTTCCTAAAATGCTTTTGAATTCCTCTATAACTTCAGAAATGTTGTTACAGCTGTGAAGGTTGGTTATTAACTGACAAATAACTTGCGTAAACACTTTCTCTGCTGAGTCTCCTCAAAGCCATATTGGCCTAAGATAGTTATCACCACAGAAGATGACTGACAGGAACAGTAAATGTCGAATGCTTCAAGTGCAGGCTGTTTGTCACCTCTTCTGTCTGAAAGGATACAGTGCTGATTGATAGACAGGATAGCTCTTGCTTTTCACAGACTAAGCCACCTCGCACTGCCTAGAAGGAAGAGAGAAGTGCCAGTGTCTGGGACTGAGTACGTGTCCTCCTCCTCCTCGGCTGGGACCTGTGCCTTAGCAGGGGCTAAGAGATGCTGCTTCAGGGGAAATACGATGGTATTCCCAGGTGGGGCGCAACATGGGAGCAGCGTTGCTCATCACTGATAGTGGGAAGATCACGGTTTATCCAATTCATCTTTACAAAGGTGTAGTTCCCTACCTATAAAGGTCAATCAAGTGACCTCAAGATGAAAGTTGCTTCTGATTGTGAATTAGGGGGGGGGGGGGAACAAACAAAACCCAACGAGGGACTCCGCTTTTATTCTGTCCAACACGCCTCAAAAGGCACACCAAAGCTTGCATGAGGGAGAAGTGGCATATGGCTGCAGAAGGTGGAGATGATCTCCAGTACATAATCCTCGAAGTGAAAGTGGAAACAGGGATTGAGTGATGACTGTCAGCCATCAGTCAGTCTCTTGAACCCAGTTCTGGAAGGTTTTTCAGAAGGATTAACTTTGGGCACAAAGGGCTGGTCCCTCTTGACTTGTTGTCAGTGGGAGCAACAGGCACCTTTAGATGACAGTTTGGAGATAGAAAATAACTTGGTTGCATTGGATTCCTGTCTGTGTGTCAATCCTCAAATTAAGGTTGTGCCAGGATGTAGTCATAAGGTGTGTCAATCCTTTTCCAAGTTGCCAATTTAGTCTCCAGCATTCTTGCTCTCCTTTTTCTAACAAAAGCTTCTCGCTGCTATCCTTTCCAAGAAAATCTAATGAGATGACTTGCGTGACATGCAGGCGTGTTTGCTTGAGTCTGCGGGGAGCCTTCTGATATAGCTGTAGGGTTTTCCCTTGTTTCAGTGAAGTGTTAATTCAGGTGCCAAGTGACAGCAAACTGCTGCCAGTATTCTTGCCTATTTTACTGACCCATTCAAGCCCAGTACTGTATTTCTAAAATCAAGCTCTTAACGCTTGGCATGGGTTTTTTAAGGTAGTACCGGCTTTAGAGATGTGAAAGGAAAGGTGTTAAGCCATGTTTTTACAGTAGTATCCTAGGAAAAACACGTAGGAACTTCAGTGAGAAGACAGTCAGTTGCTAAATACGAGTATTCTCAGCCGCAGAGCGGAGCCCCGCTAACCCGAAAGGCTCGATTACCCGCTGTTCGCCTGCAACTCACCTACTGCCACCGCTGATGCTGTCGATGTTGCTGCAAGAATTGCTGTACGTAGCACATGTACACAAATGCTGCGTCTTTGGGTTTGTCTTTACGCAAAACGGAGCTGTTTTGTGACAGAAAGCTAAAATATAGCAGGAGAAGATAAGATTTGCACCACTAAGCGCTACTCTGCGGGGGTAATTTGTGTTAGTAGTTCCCTCAAGTCATTTTTGTTCTTTGGTAGGAATTTTTGTCGGTTTGAACTGTGATAGGTTCCAAAGTTTTCAGATGGATTTAACTGAAAATGGTTTTGTACTTTGTGCTCGTAGTGTGTCTGAGAACGCTTCTGGTGACCAACCACATTTTCTAATTCCCCTCGCAATATTAGTGATGAACTGGGATATTTTTGTGACCGTGCCAAAGATTTTTATGCTGCTGTTTGTCACTTGAGCCTCTGTAGTTGGAAGACAGTATTTATAGTTTGTCCATATCAGCAGCCTGTTAATTACAAACTTAGAAGTGTTAGTGATATACAGTATATAACCTTTAATGCATAAAGATTTAATTTCATAGAGAAATACATGGTTGAAGTAAAGTTTTTGTATAATGATGGAAATTAAAGAAATGTAGTTTGGGTATTTTCTTTCCCAGCCTGGTGAAGTGTAATGAAAAATAGTCGCGCTACATCCGTAAGCGTGATCTGGGTGGACAGACCAGGCGTCACAGAAGAGTACCTTTGTACTGGTATGTTCTCGTTTGTAGGGATTATTTGCTTTCAGGTGAACGTACCTGCTAAGCAGCTCCATGTATTCGTAATACTTTTTTTTTTCCTTCTTTGGGGCAAAAGGTGGGAGAATTATGATTTTTGTGAAAGAGACTGTAAAAAGCCCGTTAGAATGTTTCGGGTAAACTTGGGGCTACAGCGATGCTTAGCCAAGCACTAGAAGTCTCAACTGTTCTGATACGTTGTGTGTCGTTATGAAATAATTCTCAGAATTTTGATCGCTTTTTACATCATTTCTCCGTGTTCTTTTAGGTGCCTTTTAAAACGCTTTAGTCAAAGAACCCACAACAACAACAAAAAAACAAAACCAAAAAAACCCCCCAACCAACCCCAAAACATACATCAAAGATACTATTTGGCCGTAAAAGCGATGGCTGTGGAGGCATCACGGTGATGTCTCCATGGCAGGAACGCAGCGACGCATTTCGGAGGGGACCCTGCGGTCTCCGGATGGGAAAGGCGGTAGAGGAAGACAACCGGGTAAACCGTAACCATCTCCCGCAGCTCCAGTACCATCTGTAAAACGGCAGGATGGGCCGATTCCAACCTAACGGAAGGCTGACGAGGGCCGATGCTTTCTGAAGTCCTCAGCTGCCTCCTTCCTCGGCCGAAAGAAGCGGAAGCGTTTTATGGGTATAAATCAATGGCTCTTCCACCTGGCTCGACCCTGCGTGAAAGCCGCCGCTGCGGAGACACCCCAGAGAAGGACTCCAGCCCCACGACGCGCTCTTCTGCCCAGAAATAAACCCCGTTTTTCCCCACCGCCACCTCGCCTTCACCTGCGTCTCCCCCTCAGCCCACGGAGGCCGGGCCCCGTCCGCGGCCTCCCGCTCCTCCGCGCTCCCTCTGCCGGCCGGGAGCGGCGGGGCCGCGGGATCACACCACCACGGCGGGGCTGGGAGCCGCCAAGCCGGGCCGTGGCGGTGAGCCCCGGGGGCAGGTTGGCTCACGCACACGCAGCCACCGCCGCCTCGCCCGCGGTGCTTGTGAGGACGGGGGGGGGGGAGAAGGCCGTGACCCGTGCGGGGAGCGTCTCCCGGGAGGGCGTGGAAAAAAAAAAAAAAATCCACTCCGGGATTTCGGGGTCGCCGCGCAGTGACACATTGACATCACGGGGGCGCGGCCGGGCGGCGGGCGGGGGCTGCGCGCTGAAAGGCGGCGGGGAGCGGCCGGAGTCAGTCCGGAACGGCGGCGGGACCGGGCGGCGGGACGGAGCGGCTGCCTACACTGCCCGGGCTGGACTCCGCGCCGGGGCCGCCAATGTGCCTCGGGAAGCAGGCGTTCACCTTGGCCTTAGGTAAGCCCGGGATCGACGCTCTCCCTCGCCCCCCCCCCCTCCGCCGCCGCATCAGGTGCCCGGGGGTGAGGGGTTCTCGTAGGCAGCGGGGGGCGGCCGGGGCAGGCGAGCGGCCCCCGGCCGCTGCGGTCGCTTCCCCGCGGACCGCACCGAACGGCCGGAGGGCGTTCGGTGCGGTCCGCGGGGAAGCGACCGCAGGGGCCGGGGGGCGAGGGTCTGTCGTGGTCCCGTGTGAGCGCCGCTAAGCCAGTCACAATTTGCTGGTAATTAAAAAAAAAAAAACCCTCCGGTTGGGTAATTTGTCCGGCTTGCCTTAACGCGGGGATGTGGCGTTGCGTTTGGATTCTCTCGGAAGACCGAGGAGGCTCCGGGGAGTTTTCGTGCGAGAGTTTTGGGGGTTTTTTTATTTTACTTTTTTTTTTTTTTTTGCGTCCGGGGCTGCCTTCTGTTGCCGTTTTTCTCCCTGACGTGCCGCGAGCCCTGTCAATCGGCCTCCCGACAGCAACAAGCAAGCACATGGCAGTCTTTGCAGAGGGCTCGCAGAGCCATTACGCTCTGCCTCTTGGCTTCGGTTGCAACTTGCTGAGGTGTGCCTGGAAAGCAAGTGCCTCTCCGCGACTTCTTCTTCTCCCCCCCCCCCCAAAAAAAAACCCCCAAACCCCCAAACCAACCCACCGCAACAAATCTCTTGCGCTAGGGCTTGTGGTTGCACTTTGCCAAGAGGGACCATGCGGTGAAGCCGAGCGCCGGACCCGGGACCCGCTGCCGTGCACTCACCCCCCCCCCCCCAACCACCACTCCCCTTCCCCAACCACAGCGTGGAGGGATCGCCCGGGACGGCTCCCGTCAGGAAAGGGGAATCAGAAACCCGAGCAGGAGCCTGGCATTCCCCGCGTCTTCTTGGAGACCCTCTTCGCAAGCGCCCCTTGGCAGCAGCTGCCTCTGCTAGACCCGAGATTAAACCGTTCGCCCGAAGGGGCTCGGTTTGTTTTTCCCCGTCGCCTCGCAGACCCGAGAGACTGGCGGCCGAAGGAAGAACGCTTCTTCCCTCGGCCTCCCCGAGGGCTCCGCGGTCCAGGGGAAGGCGGCCCGGCCCCGGCTGAACGCTGACCCCCCGAAGAGGGGAGGGCTTGCGGAGGGCAGCGGAGCTGGATTTTCCTCCGCGGAGATCTGCCTAGGGCTTTGCCGAAGAACGACGAGCGCAGCCCGCCCGCCTTCACCCCCCCCGTCCCCGTCCCCGTCCCCGCTCCACACACACATACACCCCCCGCGGGGCTGGGAGGGCGAGGGGCCGGGGCTGCAGCCCCGCCGTCACCCAGCCGCCCTCCGCCGGGTGGGTTTGCCGAAGGTAGCGACAACTTGGAAATAAGTAAGTGGGGGGACGGGGGGGGGGGACACGGGGACTCGTCGTGCTTTTACCGCGGGGGCGGTGCAGCCCGGTCGCCTGCACGGCGAGCAGGTGCCGCACCGCCGGACACCCCCCGCTCCTCCTCCAAAAAAAAAAAAAAAAAAATTCACCTCAAAACCGCTGGGATTGGGCTTCCACGGGAGAGCCCCGCACTCGCCGAGGGGGTGTCGGGCGGGAGCGGGGCGGTCTGACAGACCGGGGGGGGGGCTGTGTGGTCACTGCTTGGGGACCGGCCGTTACGGGCGGGGGGGGAGGACCGCGGTCGGCTGAAAACGAGCATAACGTCCAAAAAACCCCCCACAGAAACCCAAACGCCTCCTCGCAGGCGGCTCCTTCGCCGGGGTGAGGGGGGGGTGTCGAGCCGGCAGCCCCCCATCGGCGGCGGCGGCGGGGAATCCCCGGCGCTGCAGTGGCCGGGCGCTGCCGCTTTAAATGCCGGGAAGTCCGCCCTCCTGAGGCAGCGCCGACCTCGGTCTCTGCCCTCCCCTGTAAAAGGAAGGAGGGGGGGGAGAAGAAGAAGAAGAAGGGGAAAAAAAAGAAAAGCCCTTGTTTTCATTCATAACTTTTTTTTTTTCCCCTTTTTCCCCTCCTCTTCCTTCCTCTCCGTCAGCGGCGTGCTCCGCGCCTCGCCCCGCTCGGGGCACAGAGGGCGCCGCGCCGCCGCCCGCCCGGGGAAAGGCGGGACGGGACGGGACGGGACGGGACGTGGGGGGGGATCGGCGAGGCGTGGGGAGGGAGCGCTGACAGGCGGTGGAGGCACTGCAGGCTGTGCCTGCCCCGGGTGCAGCAGCATGAGGTCTCTCGTCGTCTTGGCTGTATGTGGTTTTTTTTTGTTGGCCGGGGTTGGGGTCGGGGGGGCGACACGGACACCACGGACACGGACACCACGGACACGGACACGCACACCAGTTTAAAGACTGGTTATCACGGGGGTGGAGGTGGTTGGTTGTGCCGGGTCTGCAGTTGGTCTTGTCAGTCTGCGCGCCGGGTTGATGTTGCGCTTTCCCCCCAAAGATGGCACTGGCTGTCTTTCGCATTTTCTTGGGATATGATTTTTTTTCGTCCCCCCGGGGAGCCCAGCTCCTGGTTGGTGCAGCTGTAAATCTTTTTCCCTTTTCACATTCATTCACCCTTGGTCGGTTGTGGATTTGTATTCAGCGCTCCTGAAGAAGGCACCTTGTTGGGGGGGGGGGGGGGGGTGTGAATGAGAAGTGAACGTGTTTGGGGGGTTTGTGTACTTTTTTTTTCTTTTATTTCTCTTAATCGGGTGAGCGTAAAGCCCACACAGGTGACTTTAAACGTAAATTGAAATCTTTGACTGCTGGGCGAGCACAAAGATGTCATGTCCTGGCAGAAGCTGGTGCTTACCCTTCATTAGCGACCGCTAATGATAAAGAGTGATAAAGATGCTAACTACCTGTTAGAGGAAACCTTTCCTGCTCTTGTCCATCCCTGTGCTTCCACACCACTGTGCCTTTTTCTCTCCTGAGTGGGGAACAGCTCCGTGCCGCCTGGGATCTGGGTAGGTGAGACAAGGCTCTTTCTCACGATTATTGGATGAGTTTTGGAAATGCTTGATAGCACTTCACTTTCTCCTCTCTCAGGTAAACGTGTATGACATCTTGGGGGGAGAGTGGAAAGGGACTTTTCCCCCAGCTGTCAGTAAAGGAAAGCAGTTTATTTTCTTGGTTCTCTGTATAAATGTGGCATTTAGAGACTCGTCACAATTACCATATAGCTACAGAACTGTCACTGCAGTTTTCTCGATCGGCGTTGCAATCTTCATGTCGATAGCTAGGCAGAATGAAAAGGAATGAAAATGCGTACCGTTTGTTTAAAAGATAGACCAGAAGATGCTATATTTATTTGGGAAGCTTTTAATCTGTCTGTCTTGTGAAAGTGGATTTCTCCTTCGATTGTGTTTTGAGGTGGTGGTTGGGGTTTTTTTTGTGTCATCTGCTCTTAACACTCTTACGAATCCTTAGGTACTTTTTATCTGACACCTCGTTCATCTTAGCCTTTTCTACCCCTTTTTCTTTCACACCCTGGCCAGTGGTCAGAAAATACTTGAAAACAGGCTGTTTGCACCCTTGCTTTAATTTTATAAGGAGCATATTAGATTTGTATGCTGAGTTACTTCCTTACAGAAAATGTCTTGGCCGCTTGACAGTACTTCGTTCGAGACTTTGTAATGCACATACGTCACTTTAAAAAGGAGACTTTCCAAATGTACTAGCAAGCAGATCTGTTGAGCTTTCTGATGCTGCAGATGCAGACAGAAGGGTGAGAATTGCGCATGTTCTTTATTCTGCCATACAGGACATGAACCTGATAGTGTTCTTGCCTGTTTCCAGCTTAGTTTGGGGGGCGTTCAGAATTGCTGCTGCTAGTTAGACAGATGTTGAGTTTGGTAGCAAGTGAGAAGTGCTTTCCATGGCTTGCCAAGTAAGCGTACAGGTTAATACTGGACTTTATTTTTTTTTTTTTTTTAAATGGCATGGGGTCTCCTTTGCATTCCTCATCTATGATGCCATACCCAGGCTCTCCCCATTACTGGACTTTAGCCAGATCCTCAGCGTTGTTGTAATCCCCTGCTGAAAGAGATCAGTACCAGGTGGCTAGGGCAATTTGTGGTTTGCCATATCATTTCTGTTTTCGAAAAGTATCCCATTCTTTATTCCTCTTTCGCCCTTGATCGTGTGTATATATGTACACACCCAACGTTTATTTATACCTTCTGTCTTATTATTATTTTAGGATTTCAGATGCATGCCAGGTTCCCACTGAATGCCAGAAGTAGAGATCACTACAGATGGAGCCCCAAAGTCAACACGGCAGCGGTGGTTCGCTAGTGGTGATTCAGCAGCCCTCCTTGGACAGCCGGCAACGGTTGGACTATGAAAGAGAGAGCCAGCCAACAGCTATCTTGTCACTGGACCAGATCAAGGCAATCAGGGGCAGCAACGAATACACCGAAGGTCCGTCTGTGGTGAAAAAATCTGGTCCGCGGACAGCACCCAGGCAAGAGAAGCATGAAAGGACTCACGAAATCATACCAATTAATGTGAATAATAATTATGAACACAGACCCAGCCACGTGGGGCACGTGGCGCACCAGCATAACGTGAGGGCTCCCGTCTTGAGCAGATCGACCAGCACGGGGAGCGCGGCCAGCTCGGGGAGCAACAGCAGTGCTTCCTCAGAGCAAGGGCTGCTAGGACGGTCACCTCCATCCCGGCCGGGTTCGGGCCACAGATCCGATCGGACGATCCGGGCGCAGCCCAAGCAGTCGTCTCCGGTTGTAGATGATCTGAAGGGTCCTTTGAAAGAGGACTTGGCGCAGCACAAGTTTATCTGCGAACGGTGTGGGAAGTGCAAGTGCGGCGAGTGCACGGCCCCGAGGGCCCTCCCTTCTTGCTTGGCCTGCAACCGGCAGTGCTTGTGCTCTGCGGAGAGCATGGTGGAGTACGGCACCTGCATGTGTTTGGTCAAAGGGATCTTCTACCACTGTTCTAACGACGATGAAGGGGACTCTTACGCGGATAATCCCTGCTCTTGTTCCCAGTCACACTGCTGTTCTAGGTACCTGTGCATGGGAGCGATGTCCTTGTTTTTGCCTTGCTTGCTCTGCTACCCTCCTGCCAAGGGATGCCTAAAACTCTGTCGAGGGTGTTACGACCGCGTCAATCGTCCAGGTTGCCGATGCAAGAACTCCAACGCGGTCTATTGCAAACTGGAGAGCTGCCCCTCCCGGGGTCAGGGCAAGCCCTCATGATTTTTGGAGGGAGGTTTACTTCCTCCAACTTCTGTTTTTCAGGTTGTAGCTGATTTTTTTTTTTTTTTTTTTTTTTACTTTCTTTCTTTTTTTTCTCACCACCCGCCTCCCTGCCCCCCCTCCCCAGCTTTTGGCGGGGGGGGCTGTTCTTTTTCCTTTCCTTTCTGTCTTCCCAACTTCAAATACACACGTTCTTCCCTTTGCGTCTTTGCTCTCCTCTTCCTATTGACTTGGCTGAGTGTGGAGCATTTTACGTAGTCGTTGCTGCTCTTTGGTAAGTGTGGACCTGGTATCTGCATCTGCCGCTCACTTTGGCAGGGTCTTTCGAGTTTGTAACTGAACCACTCCTGAAAGAGACAGTGAGGGCTCACTGGGCTCTTGAAGCTTCTTGCTCTGTGAATATCTTCCCAAAGATGTTTTTTGTTCTCAGCAATTTTATTTTTTTTTCCCTTAAACCCCCCCCCCCCCGGGTACCAAGGAAGAATAACTTTCATGAGTGAGCTGGATTGTGAAATAACTTTTTTTGTGTGTGTTCTTTCTGGAGAGGGATGTAAAATAAGGGCCTTGCCAAATGAAAGGCCTGACTCTTCTGTAAGCAGCCTCCTTTTTTTTTGCCCCCCCCCCCCCCCCTTTTTGTCTTAACTTTTGGAACATTCTCAGTCCTGAGAATTGCCCTGCCTCCTTTTTTTACATTTTCAATGTAACTTCAGTTTTTGCTACACTATGTAGATCTTCACATTGGAGACATTATGGCTGCAACATACACATTTGTTTCTTTTGCTGTCAAATCTTTGAAGGATATGGCTCACTCCACCCTCCCACTCCTGTTTTTATAGTCTATCAGTATCAGTTGATATTAAAGTTGGTGGTGTTCATATATCCAAACGGCCTTCAGGTGTCATTGAGTCACCTACACGTTCTTGAGTCCTTAAGGTTTCTTGTGATCCTTTGGTTTAGTGAATTTAGCTTTGCTCTGTACTTTATAATTTTATTCTGTCCCTGTTTTATTGCCTTAGCCACAAATTGTGGTCCTTTTTTGTATATTTTATGTATAAAACACAAAGTTGAATCCCAACTATTTTTAAGACAAAAGTCTGTTAAAACTTTTTTTATTGTAAAGAATATTTATTATGTGAATCTCTATTATTTTATGATATTTATTGCAAAAGACTCTGAAAATGTACTCATGTCTGAATATAACAAAATATCAATACTTAACGAAATAAGGATGACACGAAGAAAGTACATATGTTAACTATAATGCAGAAAATATATTAATTAATGAAAATGGCTCTTGAGTTCTTTTGTTATAGTGACAGGTTGTGAGCTACGTATGCATATCGCTGGGTTGTTGGGCTTTCTCCTCCTTGCGGTCTGTCAGGTAGCAAATAACTTCCTATTGATACTTCAAAACCACTAGTCTGTGCTCTAGTTTAGTTTACATAATTTTAAGTTTCCTAACTATATATCAAGTTTTTGCTATGGGATATTTAATACAATTGAATGTATATGTTGTGCTTAACAATGCCAAGAAGCGTAGGCCCTATTTATTTGCCAAAGCATTTGCAAATACGGTTGTGCAGGAGGAAACCGTAACTTCAAGGGTTTTTGTTTCCTAAAGAATACCAAATTAAGATGTAAACCTATTTTAAATTTTCCTATACAGAACTTCTTGGCTGGTTAAATTGTACGTCAACTGAAGTAATGAATCTCCCAAGCTCAAATCTAAATAAAAGGCAAGAGGCAGGATAAAAAATAACGGTTGTGTTGCTTTAGTTTGCTAGCTTTGAAATTTGGGGGGTGTGTGCATGCGCCTATGTCTACGGCTTGTTTGGTCATTTTCCCATACGGTTTCCCAATGTCAGCTGAATCTATCTTCTGTCTTTAAATTAAAGGCTCTTAAGGGTGACCTAAGTGCCACAGCTACTTGTGGCCATTTAACACGTATTCAACAAAAAAGCTTTTCATTAAGAGTGAATGGGGAAACCCCATTCTTCTGTTCATGTGGGTCAAGGCTAACATCGCAATTCTTCTAAAGTTAAAAGTTTATTAAATGGATGTAATTTCACATGGTATTCAGAGTAAGTGGTTCTAGAGAAACTCCACTTTAAGAACACAGTAATAAGTTGACAAATCTGTCGTATCTTGTGTTTTGAAGTCCTGCTGCTTTGAATTGCCATATTCAAGCTGTTCTGACTCCTAGCATATTGATGATTTGAATAAGCTCGGCTTTTGTAGTTAACTCCGTCAAAGCTGATCCAGTGTTGTCATATAATGAGCTGACTGAAAAGTTGCATTCTTTATTAAATGGCACGGATGACTTCTGTGAGGTATAAAGTGAAACCGTCTTCTGGCTCCATCTAGGAAACCACTTGCTTTGCAGCGTACAGTTGGCGATAACTGCTCTCCCGGCCTCAGCGTGACAAAACTGACAGGCTGGGAGGCTCGTGGGGCGGCAGTGTATATATACGAAGTCTGCTTTCCAAGATCTATTCTTCGTGAGATGAAGCAAAGCCAAGAGAAGAATGTTTCTGAGGAGCAGGCAACTTGCTTTGCGCTACTTTCCGATCACCGATACTTCTCTAACAGTGACAGCTGCAAACAGCCTTTGGGAGACAATGAAATCCTTGTCAAACAGTCACCGTTGGTCAGATAAGACCATTTTTAAGACTGTACTGACACTCAGAAATAACGAGCCAACTGCCTTTTCATAACTGGATACAATCCAGCTCTGTGTTGAGTAAGTTTGCTCAAAGGGTGTTAGTTACTCCTCTTCAGGAAAAACGGTACGCTGCTTACCTCTGCGTGTCTCTTTTTTTTCAGCCAGGTGACTTATGTGGAGGTTTGGTTTGGTTCCTAGCAGAAGAGAAGAAAGCCCAAAGGACCCACACGTACTCTGTCTTTTGATGATTATCTTCCGTCACAAGCTATGTTTCAGATTTCTTTTTAAAAAAAAAATGGACGAAACTCACGCTCTAGTCGGTCACACTAACTAATGCTCCCTTCACTAACTAAACTCTGGGAGTAACTTCAGGGTGCAGTTCCTTAGGAGGAAAATTTGACTTTGACCTACAGATCAATGAGAAGATATCAGTTTCTTGTATGTCTGAAATGGTATTCTAATTGCCAGGTGTTACATAGAGAAGGCAGTGTTAAAGCAAGGAGAATAATAGGGTTTTTTTGTTGGGTTAGATGCTGTACCATTTGTACTTTACATACATCTATACATTTCACTTTCGGGTCTTCTGGAATGTAGGGTCCTTGCCTTATGTTATGGAAATGACTGTGACTTCTTTCAGGCAGACAGATTTTATGATGCAGAACCACACGGAATTGTGTGAGAGCAAATGAGTGTCTTTCGAGCGGAAAAAAATCGAGCAAGCTGACAGATGTATGAAGTAAGCCTCCACAGCCTGAAGAGACAAAAGTTATCTTAAATATGACCTAAGTGGTCGGTTGTTATAATCTGTTCTACTTTGTACAATACCGCAACTGGAATGACCATCTAGAGATACTGTGTTTTGTTGTAAGGGGGTTTGCTAGAGGCTCCTGAGATTGCTGGCGATTAGGAGACCGAAGTGCAGGTTTCAGTTCTTCAACCCAAAATTTGTCAGTGGGCCGTTCGGGTTACTTTCTACATGTCTGTAGAGTGCCAGACTGTCAGAGGTCCATTATGATATAGATTGTAAAAATTATTTCTTAACCGTTTTCAGATAGCATTGAGGTCTTATTATGAAAAATAGAGAAAACTCTGTATAGAATGATTGTGTAATTAGGTGACAAGTTCAGCTGACCTACTAACCTAATTGTATAGGTTGGTGATGGATTTGAACAAGCCTGCCATCTGGTTATACACAGCGGAGTCCTGAAATGTGTCACATAAGGTCTGGCATGAAGGAAAAAGGGAAGTCCCTCCAGCAAGCCGGAATTCAAGTCTTGGTTTGCTTATTGTTTTGAAACTCGTGGCGAGAGATGAGTTTTGGAAACAGATGGTAAATAAGTTTCCCGTTCCCTGCTGGAGGAACGCGTTGCTAGGGTGAGAATTTGAGAGAGTTGGGGTGTTTCTCTAAAGACGGCTTCATTACACTAATGCTAGTGTGGATGATAGCATTATCCAAGGGGGGATAATGCTTAACAAATGAAAAGTACTTGCTCTTGTTTATGGTTCCATATCATAAAGACAGGTGGGAGAGGATTAGCTCCTCTGTCTGTGATAAAGCAAATCTGTTAAGAGGGATTAAAAGGGCTAGATGAAGTGTTTTAATGGACTTACATGAAGTAATAGATTTTTGTCCTGGAGGAATGTTCTGGACTCACTGATACTTCTGTATTTCTTGTTCTGCTAAAATTACCTCCAAAATCTAAGGAATCCTGATTAATTGTTGGCCTTCTTCCAGCTGGAGCATTTGTGTCAGTCATGGTGGTGCTTCAAAAAACCTGGAATACAATTTTGTTCTGCTATCACACAGCTGGATTTACCAGCCTTACACAGTGCATGGGCTGCACAGGTCTTGTTTTGATTAGCCTTCATCAGCGGGCAAGTTGCTTTTAGGGCAGCTCTTAATCATTTGTACTTCCTCGCTGGGGTGGTTTTTCACCTTTCTTTTGCTGATAGGAGTAGCCAAGGCATGGCTTCTACCCTTGGCATTAGTCACCAAGCCGTATGGGGTCTGTGTTAACAAGCTTTATACTTATTGGAAGGATCTATTAAAAAAAAACTTCTACCCAGAAAGTTTCCTTCAGCATGCTCTGCTTCCACGTTGGAGCGTGGACTTGGCCCGTCACCAGTACCCGGGACTGATGCCCCACTGTCGGGTGGGGGGATAAGGATGGTCTGTGAGTTGGGCAGCAAGCGCAGCCCACAGGTCCGCTTTGTGGTGCTGCCTCAGCATTTAAAAATCCCAGCACGGAGTTATTCAGGCTCTTTGTGCACCTTTGCGCTGTGAATACTCGCTCGCTGCAAGTTGAGAGCTCTCGCAGCGCACGTCCCCGCCACCGACGACAGTGCAAAAGCCCAGGCCCTCGCCGGACGTTCTCAGGAGGCATAGATCCCTGCAAGCGTTGCGATGACCATTAAAATTTCGGTTGCATTTTCTGTGCCTGCATGCTTTGAAATGAGCTTTGTTTTTTAGGTACGCAGGTAGCGGTGTATAGGTACTGACTGCTCTCACTTCAACTTGATTGGAAATACCTTGCGATGTCCATGTACGTGTATTCTGATAGATACTGTGTTTCTCGGCTGGAGTGTTAAATCCAAACTTGGTGTCTGTTAAAGGCTAAAAGAGGAATACAGACATACTGGCCACCATATCAGAAGACAACACAGGTGGAACGAAGCATTATTCCTGGAGTGATACTTACTGCTCAGTTTATATTTGTGATAAATAGATGCAGTGCTGTTGTTTTTCCCACTATAATGCTTGCCGCTGCCCCTCCCACTTACCCTGGTGAAGGTCTCTTGAGATGAGATACTTCCTCCTTTACTTTATTAATAAATACAAATACAGGACAGATTTCCTGCAGACCACACATGGTCCTGTTTCTCAGGTCTAAGTATGTAGGGGTGAAACCCTCGCCTTACTGAATAGCTTTCAATTTTAGCTTCAAAAAAGGACCAGAAGTTCACCTGGATCTTTCAATATTCCTGACATATGCATGTGACAATATTGTAAAAGGAAGAGAAACGGTGTAAGTCCAGGGGAATGACAGTGTTGTGCGTATTACAAAATCAGCTATCTTCAGCTTGAAAATGTAATTGTTGTGAATTGCTCTTTTTTGAAGAAAAGAAACATTTGTTTTAGCCCTTAGAGCAAGGTGTGCCTGATAGCCTTGCCTCTCCAGCATTGTAAGCACGCCTTGTTTTGTAAACCTTTGTATACGTGTACAGTGCTACGAATCTGAAAACAAATATCTTACAGAACACATTGTCAGAAGGCACAAACGTCTGACAGAGCCTCTACCCCAAAGGGCTGAACCTCATTGTGTTTGTGCAATAAGGAGCACAATGGGACTCGCATCCTGCCTGACCCTTCGGGGTCGCTACCGTAGTACGACTAGTTTTATACCACGGAATATTTCTTCTGAATGAAGTCAATGGATTTACACCAGTGATTAAATTGGCCAGGTGACAGCATACTTACGCTGGGGCCTAATGCCACTGCAAGCCGTTCTGAATGGACTTGATACCGGCGGTAGGGTTTTTTCCTTGTTTTCTTTTTTGTTTTTATTAATTGGGCTGGTTAATACAGCACACTGTCTCATGAATGCCTAGCGTTCACAAGTGTTTGGATGTTCTTCGTTTAGATGGTAAAGATGTGAGAGGTTGCTGGAATACCCTAAACAGATGCTGAAATTACATAACTGATTAACTACTTAATGGGTATTTTAAATGAAATCGCCTGTCTTCTGGTGCATGCTTCAACTTCCAAACCATCTGACGATTCTTCCAGTGCCGTAAGGATTCCTCTTCCATGCTTCAAGCAGGAGGAAAGGTTGAAGTTACCTGGCCTGCTAAAGGTCCTCTCCAAAGCATCATTTCTCGTGTGGTGTTCTGTTTGATGCTTTTGGATCTGTGCGCTTTAGGAGTAGGACATCTCAAAATGAAAATGAATAAACTAGTTGCCTGGAAGGATGGGGGAAGTGCTGGGGCTTTTCTCCAGCCTGGATACTGGGAGATTGCACGGCACCTTCTTTTTAATATCAAGGTCTCATAGCTGCTCCTGCTCAAAATCCATTTTCAGCAGCATTTATTTCTTTGCAAAATCAAGTCTCATTTATGCGACCCCTTCTTTTTAGAGAATAATTGTACATGTGTTCATTTTTCTACATAGCATGCAAAGTTCTTCTGGATGAAACACGCTATGACTACGTGAGCCTTCTGAGCTACTACTGAGGCACTTGCTGGTTTAATACATTTTTACGTGTCCTGTATCTCTTCTGAAGCACGGCGAGGATGAGCCTGGTTAGTCAGGGTGGGAAATACAGTATAGTTGGATCTCACAATTTTGTTTTGGTCCGAAGTTCAGATCTAGGTATGAACTTGGACAAAGTTTGGCAGTACCTGGTGTCTGGTCTTGACTTTACTGATCTGCAAGAGTATGCGAGGAAATACTGTTACGGTTGAAAATGCATCAATTCTGCTGCATTAAATAGTCAAAGGGTGTCTCTGCGAGCAAGTGGTAGACAGGTAAGAAGTCCTTCTGAGGTCTCCATAGAGATTTTTGTACGGCCTTTCAAATCTTGAGCTTGAGAGCCTGTGTGCTTATTTCCCCCCTTTCCATCTCTTGCCCTGTACAGGAGCAGGAGCACTTGCCGTGGTAGGTCCAGAGTCATCCATCACTGCAGCCAGGTGCAGATAACATCCCCTGTAAATGTTAATCTGATTTGCTGCTCCTGCTGACAACTCTTAACACGCTGGGTTTGGGATAACTATTTTGTTCAGGTGGCAAAAATTACAATATCTCCTTAACAAGTAGCTCAAAGCATTTTGCACTTGGACTTAAATTCTTTTAAATCAACTCTGCCTGATAAAGCGGCTCTGAGGAAAATATTTCCCTTTTGCTGCTGGGAAAACTGAGGCCGGAGGGCTGCGGGGAGTCACGCCGTGAGGCACTAACACAACCAGAAGTCTTTGACCGGCAGTGTGGTGGTTTACTTACCAAGTCGTTCTTCTGTACAGAGAGATGAATGGATGGGAAAAACCTCTTCGTGCCCGAAACTGTAGCACTTTCTGGGGAATATTTATAAGTTGTATGTTGTAACGTGCCATAGATTGCGTGTGCGTGCAGGGTTTTGATGGTTTAGAAGCAATGTTAATACTCTTATGGGGAAAAATACATAATCCTAACACAGGGATCAATTTAAAATGTTCTTGATACAGCACACTCTACAGTATGATCCATCTGTAATGAACAGTTCCACCTTTATTAGGTTTTGGGGTGGTTTTTTTTAAATAATATTTGAAAATGGCAGTAGTCCTGATCTCCGGGTATCAGCATTCGGATATGTGGGAAACTAGGTAGGAGCCTAAATAATACATGTTACTTGCGGGGCTAGAAACTAGAGCCATATCCTATGGCCTTCTAATTAAAACTCTTTATTTCCACAGATTTATTCTGTGGGCCTTACTAAATAGATCAGCCTTGGGTTTCTAATGGTGACTACTTGAGGAGGAATGTAGCCTTTGTTACTCTGAATAGTTGGGAGCAGATTACCGGGCTGCCAATTTCCTGTTGCCTTTCACAGCTGCAATTTGAGCCCTATTTGCTCCTGGCTCTTGCACAATTGAAAACAATGGGTGGCTTCTTTCAGGTTTCACTTCAGAGCTCTTAGAAACTGGGGAAGTGGCAAAAGCCCTACTTTACAGGTAATTAACAATAGATGATGTTTGCTCTGCGGTTTTTTCCCCCTTTTTAAAAAAAAAAAAAGAAAAAGGGCTGATAAAGGTAGAAGTACACACCGAGCTTCCAATATAGATAGTGCACAAGTAGTCTTATGGATGCAGTCCAGACATAACCCTAGCAAGGTGATA
Organism: Haliaeetus albicilla; assembly: GCF_947461875.1. Classification (NCBI taxonomy): domain Eukaryota; kingdom Metazoa; phylum Chordata; class Aves; order Accipitriformes; family Accipitridae; genus Haliaeetus; species Haliaeetus albicilla. The sequence continues at coordinate 2,349,579 of NC_091483.1, read as the reverse complement.
GTACTGGGTCAGACGTACCTCCAAGCGAATAAAGGAAAAAGCAGAAGAGAAGAGCTGTTGGGTTGCTAGCAATGCTGAAGGCTAAGCAGCAAAGTCTGGACAAGCTCCCCTGTTTCAGTCAGCCCAATATGTGAGTGTTTACTGTTATGAACCTGCTCTTTGATTTAGGGCCCCTTTTTATTGTATCCTCTATCTCCTTTATTAGGTGCACGCTTCTCATACCTTGTTGACATTTATGTAGGATAGTTAAATGTTTTCTTGTGTATATTCAGTCCTAGGAAACCACCTGTCCTGTAAAGTTTATCTTAAATACAGAAGCTTGTTTTACCACATAAAGATATAAGTGTCTGTTGTTTAACCTTATCTTGTTAATGTAGAGCTGTGGACACTAGGAAGAAGATGCAAAAAAGATCCTCTTGCATCGTTATTAGTATTTATCTAAATATAGGTTGGGGCAGACAGAAAATGTCTAAATTGGGATGCTCAGGCTCCTTACAGGTAGCAGGGAAGAGATAAACATGAGAATGAGAGTCACCTGCCCTCAGAAGTGAATTTTGTGTCTGAACATTGTAGGCTGTGAGGTAGCATGCTGGCAAGTTTTGGAAAAAGAAATGGGAAAAATAAAAATGGACCTTTGAACATGCTGATTGCAGAAATTTCTCTTTGGGCATGTAGAGCTAACTATTTATTCGGCCTTGCTATGTATGTGGAAACTTCCTGAGGACACAGGAGATTCGTGCACACACATAATGTCGTTGCTCAGTATGTAAATGCCCACTTGCATTCTGTATCTGCCAACCTTACACGTGCAAAAACCAGAGGAGCGATGGAAAAGCCCGCTCTGGTAAAACCTGCTCCAGTAAATCCTGGCTAATACAAGAAGCACTACTCAAATTTTTGCTCCGGGTGAAACTTAGCAAACCATACTTGCGCTCGGCATCTCTCCTACATTTGCCCTCCCAAGGCAGCTTCTGATTTTGTTGGTCTCTTTCTCAACGAGGGCCCAGTTTGGTGATGGGACTACTGGTTTGAGAAGCTGCTGCCTCCCTGGGTAATGCTGATGGAACTGTTTATACAATACAGGGTACCTGGGCGAAAGGAGGGGATGGGACTTCTTGTGCTTGACTCTGGTGGCAAGGGAAATGTCACACAGTGCCGTACCTTGAGGTAGCACGTGCTCTTTAGAGCTGCCTCTCCGTGTTAAATGTGCTCTCAGGCTCTGAGGCAGTCATCTGCTCTCCCTCCTTGCTTCCCTGCCTGAAGACACAGTTTTGTAGGTGGTTGCTGAGACTGCAGACATGGATGTAGGGCTACGAGCCAAAAAAGGGACGTATCTAGCTGCACCTGAGGAAACTCTGTCCGTGCGCTCCATCCACACGCATTGGAACAAGTAAGCAAAGTATTAGAAAAGAAATGAAAACAAGAAGCAATTCATGCCTGTGTTTCTGAGTTTCCCATGAGGCTTGTAGAATTTCATTAGCTTTAACTGTGAACATGACTTTTGCTTCTTGTTCTCACCATCTGCAAGGCTTGGAAAAACTGTCTGACTCAATAACCTACTTCTGTTTCTCCTCCTTCCTGTTGTAGCTGCCCCTTTACTTCTGTGACTTAAGTGATATCTTTTAGACTGTAAATCTTGCAAGAGAAACCATCCCAGAAGGAGAAAAGGATGGCAGAGTTGCAACACTTTGGATGTACATCTTCTCCAGAGCAGGAACAGATGTATGGATGGCCATGCTCTCTGTTGCTGATCTTCATCGGGAGCTCTGGAAAAGAGGGAGGGAGAGAGATTCTGATTAGAGGCTTAGAGCCAAGCTGTAAAATTGCTTCACTGCTAGCTTTGTTATGGGATTGTCATTATTTCCTCCTTTCTCCAGTTCCGAGCAGATAATTTAGGAAGATACAGGAGATGTACCTGAAAAAATTTTCCTTTCTTTGGAAAACCACAATACATTTCAGCAGAAGTTCAATAATTTTGGCTTTTGCTACTACTGCTCCTAAATCTTGTACCCTTGCGTTAGGGAAATGTGAGCTGCTGTAGCACTAGATGCATTTACATGTAACTTACGTTTACAACATAGTTGTATTTGTAAATGCAAACTGCTTTGGACCACACCAGTCCATTTAAAATCCAGCCCTCCCTGTTCTCTATTTCATCCCCTAGCAGCGTAAGCACCTCCTGCGTGCCTGCGCTTAGTTTCCAGGCTTATTAGATTCTGTTCTCCAGAGGGGAAGCAGAACTAGCTCTCGGTGACTAGCGTGCAGCTGCAGAGATCAGGCTGCCGTACCCCTGTGGTCCCCGCGCCGTTAGGGTCCTTTCCAGGTATGTGCCCATCACCTTTCCCACCTGCGACTCTGCAACAGGCTTCCACTTGCCCTCGGAAAGCCACATGCCTCCCCCTCCGATGTCCAAATGTGCCCTGGACATTTGCAGGTCTCTTTCTTTAAAAGGTAACTAAGCACCCATTGCTAAACCATGTATAAATCCCTCTGAGAGTTGGGAGATTCTCCTGTAAGGTTCAAATCTGAGTCACAAACGCTAACTTTTAGCACAGCCCAGTAAACGTGGCAAGGATTGCCTCGCCAATACAGGTAAGGGAAATACCAGCCAAGGCAGGAGGGTGCCCATCTTCTATTTATTTTCTTCCTCTTTCCAACCAAATTTATGCCAAAGAACCCAGGAGTTCCTGATTTACAGTCCGTTGTCACGGAAGTGTGTGTATGCGCAGGTTACGTGAACTAGCCTGTGTTTGTACACCTGAGAGAACAGACATGCATTTTGCAGGTTCAACAGCTCCACGTAGAACAGAGAGACAAGTCCATTGGATTCAGTTGCAAATTCAGCTTAATGGGCCCTGTGGGATGGGAGCCTGGAGTGAAGCTCATGACTCCATGTAAGGGCTACCTAAAATTTGGCCTTGTTCTCTGGATGGTGCAATCTCAAAATTTCTGAAAATCAAGTTAACTCAGTTCCTACATATGAATTTCAGAAAATAACTACAGGCTACTGGCTTTAAAAATATTGGCCTTGTAAGTCCATTTTGCCTTTAATTGATAATTTGAAATGGCCAAGATAAAGCTAAGCATTGACTCTGATGTATGACGGCCACACCAGTGAGAGAAGAGCTGGGAATGGAACGGTTGCAGGGGTGCAAATGGAGAGGAGCACTTAGATGCACTTTTTTTTTTGTGTCTGTCTACACACTTTGCGCTTGAGGTTTTGTAAACCTTAATACTCTTAAAATTTGCTTTTGAAGTTTCACTGAAGCTAATTACACCAATGGGAAGAAAAGTGATTTTATGTTGTATGTGTTCTCTTTTTTTTTTTTTTTTCCCAGTTCTTGTCCACCTGGAACTTGACACCATAGGCATTTACTGTGTTTTTACTTCTGTTACAGAGTTAAGGGGCATTTTTTTTCCATTATAAATGCACTCAGTTTCTTTCAAACAACTCTCCTACCTTTTCCTGGCAGGGGACGATACTGCTGATTAGTACTGCTCAGCACAGCAGTTGGCTTAGAATTGCTGAGATGATAGATAAAATATATGTTTTCCCCTTATTTAATAATTATTTGCCATTTCACTGCAACTATCACTTCTTACTTCGCACACACAGGTAAGAGTACAGGAGCCAGGCTGGTCCCTCTCAACTGGACCAGCTCTTATGTTCTTGCCGCCCAGCTTTAATAAGGGTATCGTAGAGCAAAAGGAGAGCCTAAGCTTGTATTTTAATCAAAAGAAAAGTCCAACCAACGCAACTGAGCCAGGCTCAAGTGTTCTCTCTAGGCAGCACGTCTTGCCACAAGCATTGCCACTGCCAGTGACTCTCTGCCGAACGAACCTCTGGTCTGACCTGGAGGGTGCTGTGGCCAGACAGTCTGTTTTGGTAACCGGGTTGATGTTGCTAGACTGCATCCACGACTCCTTCACCATTGAATTTATCTATAAATAAATCACTGGTATAAACTGCATGGCAGGCTTGCAAAGATGGCCAAAATAAAAAGCTTGACGGGAGGGAGTTAATTTCTGTTAGCTAGATTCCCCACTGAGCTACGGCCACCTGAAAGCCTTGCTGCGTAGGCTGGGATTCAGCTCTCTGCTACTTAGATGCTCAGCTTTCTGGCAGCTGGTGGCCACACTGGTTGCCTGGGCTTCCTCTGCAATCAGAAGGATGGGAAAGGTAGGACTGGAGGGTGATTCAGCCCAGCCTGAGGACAGTGGGGTGAAGCTCTCAGTGGAGGTACCTCACTCTGATGGCTGTTGAGGAATCACAGCTGAACAGCTAAAAGTAGATGCCTAACATTTAGGTGGATGAATTTTGGTGAGTTGAATCCCACCCATGGGTACTTAAACTCAGTGAAGTCCTTTTTTCTCACATTCTTTTTTTTTTTTCATCTCCTCCTCTGGCTTGCTTTTTGACTTTCACTGAGACATGTTGGCAAAGGGTCTTTCTGTCTGTTCTGCAGCATTTATGTAAAATACAATTAACAATAGAAATATCTCCCATGATATGAGCCGCATGATAGACAACCCTTTCCTCCTCCTGCTTTTGCATTCTGTGGGCACAGAGGTGATATGCGGGGATATGTGCATATGCACTCAGCATAAACCAAAGTTTTTCCTCTCTTACATCTAAAATCTCCCCAGCACATTTGGGCAGACTGTTCTGTTGGTCAGCCTTGCTCTTACGTGATGTTCTGCTGCAGAAAATTATGTCCCCATCATGTTTTTCAGACGATGTAAATTTGCCAAAACAAATGATGGGCAGAGGAATGCCTGACAACTTTGCTTGGATTTTACATAACCTTTACAATATCCTCTTGCAATGCCTCCCAGATAAGTAGGTGGTATGCCAAAAAAAGAGAACAGTTAAAACTTGTAATGATCTCATCCGATCTCTCTGTTTTAAACAAGATGCTTTTTGATGGGTTATGAGACATGACATCAGAGTTTTCGGTTTCATGCCTGAGGTATGCTGGAGGGAGCCTGCTGCAGCTATGGTGGTAAGCATCCCACAGAGGCGAACCCAGTCACTGCATAGTAAGGGCTAAAGACAAAGAAGTGTGAGCGACGACAGCAACAAGACAACGGATGAGTTGGACAAAGTTGTGTGATGATACACCAGAGTCAGAAGGGCAAATGTCTTTTAAAATTCCCCAAGCTGGCTTGAGCCTTGGCTGAGATGCAAGTGTAAAGGGAGGTCAGGACACCCTCAGCCCCCCGGTCTTTCTTCCGTAGAGACAACTCTCATTCCTCAGTCTGATAATAAGCAGTGGTGGAACCTGTTTCATACTCTTCTTTCCTTGGGAAAAAACCCTGCTGTTCTAATAAACTGCGATCTTATACTTTATGTATGTAGGAAGCAGCGTGAACAAAAAGACTAAGCCAGGAAGATCTGCCTTCAAATCCCAACCTTGTTCAGGGACGACAAGCAAAACGTCCCATCTTCCTGCCTCTGTTTCCCACAGTACAGGTAATTCTGACCATAATGGGTATTTTATGAGATGTTACTGCTCTGTGTTGATACTGTACTTCAATATCACACTGCAAAATTATTACATATTTATCCGAGTTGTACGAAGTATTTTTTATTCTGCTTTCTGGAGGCATTAGTAAGAAGGGAGCATGCAAAGGGAACCATCAGGTGCAAAAATTATGGTCTCAAAGGTGACCGTTTTAAAGGCTTATATATCCTCATTTAAGTTTTTGGAAGACACTTGAGATTTTATCTCCTATTATTTAGGGATATCACTCTTCCTGGCATTTTTGGGTAAAAGTGGTAACCTTTGGTTTTACTTCCCCATCCTTCCCTGCTTTCGCACACTGTGTCACTGAACCGTATGTACTCCACAGAGCAAGGCTGAGGATTTTGTGCAACATTGCCATAGAATGACAACTAGACTATCGCCTTACTTTTAAAGCAGCCTCTGCCCAACAGGACTGCCACAGGGCTGGAGGCTGCGAGGCTCAAACATAACTGGAGTTAAGCACTTCCCTAAGCGAAGGTGACAGGAGCCAGATCTCTCCAGGACGCGGTTTATAAAGGGAGTGAGCGTTTTGGGTGGCGGTGGCTTTGTCTCTTTTGCCTTCCTGCGCTGGAACCGCAGGGGATGGTCTGTAAGGCCAGGTCGGAGGTAGGGGAGAGCCACTAACACAGCTTTTGAGCCTTGGCTTCAACAGCTGGGGAGGGGGTGTTAGGTAAAGCCCCCTGTTTGCAGCTGGTATCTACAGGACAGGTTAAGACCACGAGGACTCACTGGCAATTAAAATCAGGCCAGGGTGGCACTGCTGGAGCTATGGGACCGTGGCAATTCTCCCACGCCCGTGGAGTGATCTCCGATCGCTCTCTTTGTCCTGTCCTTGAGCACGATGACAGCAGCTCTTCCTCAAGGATAAACAGTCTTAGGCTTTGTTTTCTGTCAGAGTCTGCATCCCCAGGTCTGTGATCTTCTTGGAAGGACCGGCAGGCAGGACTGGTTCCAGTATTGGCAGCACCTTGTCGACCAGCTGGCTTGGCAGCATTTGCTCTCTTTGGGACAGCCACATGTTTTCCCTGCTCTGGCTGGCGGGGCCATTGCACCGCAGCTGGTCCCACCACCGCCTCGCAGCACTGCCCTGCAAACCTCACTAATAGCGCTCGAGTACACGGCGTGTGTCCTGCGTTCGGCTGCGATGCCATCCATTCCCCAACTGCTCGCTTGACTTGCCGGTCGCGGTCACCAACCTGAATCTTTCTTCTTGCTTGCCTTGGTCTTTCCTTGATGCCCCTGCGGCATTATCCTTGTCCCTGGTTCCTGCTCCTTCCCAGCTGGATGGATGTGGTTCTAGTCCTGCTCCTCCTCATCCCATCCCTTGTGGTAGAGGTATTCAGGCTCCCTGGCCCTGCCTGCTCTGGTACCCCTGGGGAATGGAGAGCTGTGACCCTTAGCCAGAGCCCTGACAGCATTTCTTGTCCAAAGAGTCTCAGCTTCAAGTTTCTAGAGAAGAAAGAGTTACTGCTGTTTGCCTCTAGTACCTTCAGCTCAGGCCAGACTTACAGAGGAGATGCTACCTGGCAAAGGGAAACAGGTGAAAGCACTTAGTCATCTGCAATCATTTCCTTAACAAAAGGACTTGATATTGTTAGCTGGTGCATAGCCTAGGGGTTATATTCTTATCTAGACCCAGGCAGGAAACCCTATGATTTACAACTGGATGTAAGAAATAGCGATTGCCTGCCTAATCTGCACAGCAGATTACTGGAATATATTTCTCTCAGGCTACAAACCTAAAGGATCCCAAATCTGCGAGACAGAGCAGTGCATCTGTGGGTTGTTGACTAAGCAAGTTAGGATACTGAGAACATGGTAGACTAATGCTCCAGAGTCTGTAAATTCAGGGTAAACTGAAACAATTCTGCCCTGAAAGATCTGAGCGACCCTTGTGGTGGACTCATTTCTGTTCCTTGAGAGCAGCTGTGTTACTCCACAAAATTAGCAGGTGCAAATTTACCACAGCTGAGGGGACACCAGGACAAGAGCCTTTGCTTCTCTGGAGGGGTATTAAAGCAGTCTTGTTCTTCTCAATACTAGTTCATGGTTTGTTTGGGTCTTCTTCAGGCTTGCCACAAGATCTGCATCCTTAAACCCAGGGGTGTTATTGCAGGAGAGGTGTGCTATGCTCCTGTGTGACTTTTGGAGTCCTGTTGCCTTTTTCTTTCTTGCTGGAGCTATGATGGAGTACGTGGCATATATTTGGTGAGTCTCTGCTCATTGGTATTGGATGCTGTAGTGTGCACTTTGGGAAGTGTGTTGGTAATAAAACTGGCCTGTGATCTGTGATTAAGCTACAGGTTTTTGGTATGTGAATTACAGTATCTGCTTTCTGCAAAATGCTTGTTTTGAGTCTGCCAGAGAGACCAGCTCGAGGTACTTACCAAATGAAGGTACACTTATTCTTTGTTGGGTGCCTAACTAGAGATGAGCCTTGTCTAGGACAGGGGCTTTGAGTGCCTTTTGTGATACAAATGGTGCATGTTTAAAACCTTGGAAGCCCTGTATGTGGCTGGGAATGGGAAGCTGTTTGTTTGAGGGTATTAACTGTCTGCTAGCATGCCTTGCCTGCATCGAGGTGGCCCCAGGAGCAGGGTAGCTTGGAAATGCCACTTGCAATTAAAACCTGTATTTTCAAGTGCAACTCTGCTGTTTCTTCATGCTGAGAAGGGTTTCCTATCTTTCAGAGTCTTTTGGTCGCTGGGCTACACTTAATAGGATGAGATTTATTTTTTTGTTTGGTTTTTTTTTTTTCTTTCTCCCTTGAACCACAAAGCTGCCAAGCTGTCCAAGGAAGGGGCTTGTAATTAATGCTAAGTGAAGTGGAAACCAGGATGGCTGCTTAGTGTAGGGCTAGTGGGCCACGCTCTGGCCTCAAAGAATGCCAGTGTAGCTCTGAAGTAACTGTGGGTCTCCAGGTTTTTAGCCCATGGTACATGGGAGCAGAAACTGCCCGCACTGCGGTGAAGATGTTTGTTGTGACTGCAATGTGAATATTATACCTCTGGGCCATGGAAGCATCCCTTTGGGTGGATTTTTCTTTTTGGGCACTCCAGGAAAGGCTAGATTAGCTTCTCTTTAAAAGCTCTGTGTAAGTTCCTGTTGCAGGTTGTGACCTAGGAGTTTGGGGCTGCAATCTTGATGATAATCTCATCATCTAGCCTTGACTTGTCTGGAAATGGGCTGCTCTGGGGACACATGTTCTTAGATCTCTCCTCCTTCTTGCACAGAACTTGGTTGTTCCAGTAAGTGGTTTCACTTCAAGTGTTGAAAGTGGCTGTTAAAGCAGCAGTAGTCTTAACCTGAGGCTTACCTGCTTTAAATTTGGGTGGGTTTTTTCCACCTTCAGGTTGTTTTCCCAGTGGGTTTGCAGAGTGAGTGGAATGCAGTTTCCATGTATGCTATATGGATTATATACCTTGCTGTGAGCAACAGGACTGGGCTTTTTGCTCAGCTCTTGAGGAAACAGGGAATGTGGTGGGAAAGTCCTTTGCTGTGCTTTTCTAACACCTTCTGGGTGTCTAAAAATCCTTAGAGAAAAATGTCTGTGGCTGGTTAGAAATCCTTAGTTGGGTCAAAACTGAGAGTAGATCAGTACTGAGTGGCAAAAAAACATGTGAGGGGCAGGGAGAGTGATACTGTTTTGGGTTTTTGTTGTTGTGTTGTTTTTTTTTCTTTACTAGCTTTCTAATGGTCCGTTTCAACTCCATGGTTTTCCTTTGTTGGCTTTGTCTCTCCAAACTATATTCCACATTTCTGTATCTGTTTGATATCTAGTCTTTTGTTGAGACTGTAGCAGAAACACTGGTTTATTTGCATGGTGCCTTAGCTTTGCAGAGCTGTAGAGAACAAATACTGCAGCTGTTGCAGTCCTTGGTTTGACCATTTGGTCAAACTGCTGTTAGTAGTGGGCTTTTTTTTCTGTCCTGTAGCAAGTAGGCTATGGCGGAGGACATGCTGTGTCATGTTGCTCAGTTTTAACTCTTGCTTTGTGGGTTTTTTGGTGGGGTGGTTTTTTTTGTTTTTTGTTTTTTTTTTATTTTTAAACAAAGACCCTCAAGTGTCAAGCTGTGTCAGACTTACTGAGAATTCTTGAGTTTTTCTTGCTTTTTGACAGTGACCTTAGAGAAAATCAATGTAAGGAATATTATTTTCTTGTCTGATGTCTTCATGGATCTCTCTCAAACATATGGCGGTGTTTCCCAGCTGCCTTTGGTTTCTCGTGCAGATGAGCCCTGCCAAACAGTTTCCTAATGCACCCTGTTAGGACAAAGGCTCAGTTGTTGTTTTCTGTTGATAAACTGGACATTTAACTGCTTCGTTTCCCCCCTACTACAGCAGGATTAGTCGGTGGCTATTTGCTCAGGCCCCAATCCTTGGGCTTGCTGGGACAATTGCTCAAGAGGTTCAGATTTAGAAACCAATGAATGTCAAGCTGAGCCTCTGAACTAAACTTTCTTTGAGATGAGCCAGAGTGACCTGCAGCGAGCTGTAAAGAAGAGTGCAACGACCCCCCACTCCCGCCCCCCCCCTTCCCTTCCCAAAAGGAAAAATATTTCCCAGAGCACTGGGAACCCTCCTGACTTCCTCTCCTGTGAATTCTGGATTAGTGTGATTTGCATGCTTAAAGTTAATTCACTAGTGAACGGAGGAGGTGTCTGGGAGCTTGAATAGATTCCGCTCCTCGCCGCCGAGTGCCAAGGGCCTCCGGTGCGAACCACGTAGCGAGGGAAAGTGAGGACATGTAGGACAACTGCAGGGGTGAAGGGAGGGAGGAGGGATTGTACCATTTGTACTGAAGTGTTTGCAATTCTGCCCTCCCACAGGCCATGGCAACTGGACTGAATGTAATCTGGCCCTTTTATTTTCTTGCTTTCATTCAAATGAGGCCGTATAACAAGCGGAGAGCGAGAGGAAGGGGGGAAATGCATGAAGTATCCATAATAAAGGTGATACAGCTGCGAGCGCCGTTTGCCATTTAAAAAACGCGACCAAACTCGGTGTATCGGGTGGGTTGGGAATTTGAGTGTGCTCGGTCCCTGGGAGGTTTCTTCTGAAGCCATCTTTAAAAACAAAACAAACAAAAAAGCCCCGTCTGGTTATCCACAGGCCTTGCTCCCTGATAAGAGCCATCTAGCATGACCAAATTAAATCGCGGGCTCCGTCTTGCAGCTAGCACTTGATAAGACATGTCCGCCTGTTGGGAAAGTTCCACTTTTCCAATTTCGTGGTGCCTGGGAAAGCCGCTTTTAAATTGCGGGGGGGGGGGGGGGGGGGGGGGGGGAGAAAAGTTTGAATCATTGCACGGAGTCACTGGCCCCGCTGAGGGGGCTTTCTCTCTCTTCTGAAGAACAGACCACGCACAAAGCCAGATGGTTCCCGTCTGCTGGCTTTATTCAATGCACTTCCTCCCACAGACGGGAGCCCTTTTGCCCTCCTTCCACCCCCCTCTTTCAAGCATCCACCACTGGGCCTTTCTGTTCTGCGGCTGGAAATAATCTTTTATTGCCCAGTTGTTCGGAAGTGACCTTTTGCCCTTGATTAGATAGCACCAGGCTCTATCACCGGATTGCTTTTGAGCTGGCAGTTGCTTTTTTGTGTTCGCTGATCCGGTGTCAGGGAGAACAATGCAAGGCTTTGCAAAATTTTAGTCTGGCTAAGGCCTCATGTGGGATGGCTGGGGGTAGGGAGGAACGGCGTTGTATAAAGCCGCCTCGCGGACCATGATTAATTATAGGAAAACACTTCCTTTAATAAACTGCAAAACAAATTGTGTTTTGGTTTTTATATTCATCTCGCGCACTGATGCAAAGTGCTGCGCGCTCCTTTCCAAGCCGTCAGCTACCCCTCGATGGCGAGGAGCAAAACTGCTCCTTGTTTCTCTTCTACAGGGTTTTGACGCCTGGTTGTGCAGGCAGGTGAGCTAAAACCTGCCCCAAAACCAGGAGGCCCAAACCTTCCAGCTGGTGTTGAGCTTTGCATCGCTGTGTCTCACTGACAGGGTGGCCAGAAGAGTTATTTCTGGGGAGATGCTCTCGGGCCCTGGAGGAAAAGGCTGATTCCTCTCTCTTCCAGAAAGCAGCTTCGATAGCTTTACAAAGAGGAGGCTTTCCAGTTACCTGTAGACAGAAAAGGGGCGGTGTTTGAGGAAGGTTAAGTAAATTCTGTAAAATGTAGTATGGAGGAAAAATAGGTGTTTCCAGAGACATTTTAAAACCAAAACCCTAGAACTGATTGTGCATTATATGTCACTTGGCATATCAATTATAGGCACTTGTGTTATTTGCTATTAAATATAAAATGTACTGCATCTATTTGGCGGGGTGGGTGGGAATCTCTTTCCTAAATAAATGGATAAACTATGCTTGAGCTTTAGCCTAAAACCAAACCAAACAAACCCCAAACCCACCTCTCCCCTCCAGCTTGATCTGGACTGACTTAGAATAGCAGGAGAGAAGCGGTTATCCTGTAGGTTATTCAGTGATCCAAAAGCTATAATCAAGAAAGTTGGGTGGTTGGGATCTTTTTCGGGGGATTTTTTTTTGAGTTTTTCAATATGTGTTCAAGATGGCTTAGTCTTCAGCAATCTGGAAAAAAAAAAAAATACATCTGGTTTCCAGTCCTACAGAAGTTAAAGGAGAAAGATCACTGTTCTGCAAGGTTTTTATTGTTTGTTTTTGTGTTTGTTTTTTGTGCTTGGTGTTTTTTAAACTTTTTTTTTCTCCCCTGATGGAGCTTTTCTTTTGGGTTCTGTCACTACCCAACTTTGTAGGAATTTCCTACAGGGACTAATTTGTTGGTTACCATAATCCCTTTGTTACCGGTGTGCACTACATTGCTCCCTTAAATAGTAACCTTTAAAAAAAATATATTAGCTCTCTTGGACTCACTGATTCATCAGCAGCTTTTTAATTCCATCAAGGCCGCTCCTTCATCTGGGAAACAACGTGAACGTCCGTGGTGTGAATTGGACGCATTCAGCGTCGCGATTGCAGTTTGTGAGCTCTGTTCCCCGCCTGTCCGGGCTGCAGCTGCCGGAAAGCTGGACCCGGTGAGGAATGGTGCCCAGCCAAGGTGCACCATCTCAGGGGGCTGGGGCAGGTACCTCCACCTCGGGGCTGGGAGCTCCTCCTGGCTCCCACGACTTCAACACAGTCCAGCTCCTATACAGGGAATGAAAAGCATTTACTGGCATTGGTTATTTTGTTAGATCAAGCATTTGAGATGCATTTTCTAAACCTGCACCATACCACACACATTCTCTGCCCCCCCCCTTTTATTTTTTTTTTTAAAAGACAATTGCATGCAGAATTCTCCAGTAAAATAACATTATTAAGGCTTTTTTGTCGGCCCTTGTGAGCCAGGAATGATCAGAGTTAGGGTTTCCCGTGCACAGTTTGTGGGTAGGCTTGTGCGGTCATCAGTTACATCGCATGCAGTTTTATTTTTGCTGAGAGACCCCAGCCTCAGCTGGCGCAGAAAGCGGGTCTGTCCCGCGGCTCTCCCCGGGCTGGGTGCTTGGGAGGGCTGAGCACAGCAGGTAGGTGCAGGGAAAGGAGGGATGCAGTCTGTTTAAAGCGAAGGGTTATTGCACTGGACAATTGTATGTGTTTTTTTAACCCTGGTCACTTAAATTTCATTTTTTTGCAGGCTGTAAATAATTGTGTGTTCTTTATTTCTTTTGGATGCTTGCCCTGGCGCCCGGGGGAACTAGCTTGCAGTGCTCCGAAGCCCACAGAGGTAGCTGGAGAGCCCTTCCATCGCCTGCCGTTTGCTGCTTCTCGGGCATCTCAAACTGAGCCCCAAATCTGATGGATGTGTTTGACATCGCTGCCTCCCTTCCCCACCCCAGTGTCCTTTGGGGTAATAAGACCCCCTCGGGGCTGGCACTTAGAGTGGTGATGATCATCTGTTACGTTAAAAGTACTATGCCTATGATGAAGGAACGTGAGGATGAAGGTGAGGGGATCACCTGTGTTTCTGTTAGGCTGCCTACTGGTAGTCGCAGGGGCAACCGATTTCTGCCAGTTTTGCTGCTCAAAAGTCAATTAGCTTCGTGCTCTGGCTTTTAAAACAAGCAGGTTAAGGATATCTGTCTCACAGGGGTTGTTAAGACAAATTAATGCACGTGAAGCAAGTGGTTACTGGGGTGAACAGCATCGCAGGAAAACTGCGATTTTTTTACTTCAAGTAAATAATCATTCTGACTGCAGAGTGGGGTTTGAGTGTCACATAGTAAGGCTTCAAGACGGGGCAATGTGTGTGTGTGTGAAAATTAACACCTTCTCCCTAAATATACGCAAAACGAGGCAGAGATGCTATGGGGGGAAAAAAAACTATGCACCTAATCGCATGATCCAAGACTTGCAGCGTGTTGTGCACGTGTTGTGTGTGATACAGTCAGGTAGGTTAAATACAGTTTGTGCAAACAACGATAGTGTTGCTGTTCCTGAACTGAGGCATTTCTCTCTATGTTCGTGTTTGCTTATGTTTCACAGTACTTTCCCCTTTAAAGTCTGTTAAAGAATTACCTGCTAAGTAATACCAGTTAGTCTAGATATGAAGGTTTGAAGTCCCACATACCTCTCCATAGAAGAACCATCCGTGTGTTTTCGCAGTCTCTCAACAGGACTTGTGAAAAAGAGTTATCTCACTTTTTTGTGCATTTAGTTGCACTCCCAGGGTGTAAAATGTTCAATTGAAGAATAAAACACTTACGAACAGTGTATTTATTAAGTTCTAAAATAAACTCTGAAGTGCTCTCTGTCAAGGCACCTGCACAACCAGGTATATTTGGAGATTTGTGGGTCATGCCTAACAGTCTTCCTGTTATTCAGCAGGGAGAAATGTAGCCTTGGGCCCTTAACATGAAAACACGAGGCAGCTCATGCTGATTTAGCAGGGAAGAGTAGCTTCATGAAGCTAATTAGTTGCTGGTCGGAGCAGTTTTTCTTTGGGGATTTTAAAAATTTTTTTCAGTTTTTTCTCTTCTCTAACTGTTCCCCAAGTGCAGCGGGTAATTATTTGTGTCCTTCCAGAGTTCCCTTTCCATTTTTCTCTTGCCTGATACAAAAGATTGTTGTACATGATAACTTGTTAGTAAGCCTAAGTTTGCCTGGTAATGTTGGCGATAGCTAATCTTGCACGTCTCGGGTAAAAACATATGTACAATGTATATACTGCAAATATAGTGTCTGGTTCCTGATTTCTACCTATGTTGGTGTTTAAAAGCCTGAACTTTTGTTTTCGTTGCCTATGTGAGATCTGAGCTAGAGGGTTTATTGGTTGGGTTTTGGTTTGGGTTTTTGGTTGGTTGGTTTGGGTTTTTTGCTAGCTCTGTACCTGGTAGAACCACTTGTTGCTTTACAGAGGTTCCCTTCAGAAGCAGTGTTAAAGCCATTCAAGTCACTTACTGATTTAGTTGGGGTTTTTTTGTGTGCATACATACACACATAGGTATATGCACACCCCCCCCGCCCCCAATAAATCTGCCAGTGACTTGACTACATATATATCTATTCATATATATACATATATATATATAAAAGGATGTTTTCAGGTTGACTGAGATGTTACAGGCCAATGGTAAGGTGAGGTTAGTTGTTGACTGTGTATGCCCAGCATATGTGACTAGAAGTTGCTGAGCAACTCTGTGAAAGCTGGTAGGTGATGGAGGATTTCAGTGTATGCCTGGAAGCACCAAGTGTGTATTTGCAGGCGTCGTTCCAGTGTCACACAGTGCCACAGGGTGAGCCATGCTCAGCAGCAAAAGGGAAGGGCTATGTGCCTCTTGCAAAACAAGCTGGCAGCTCGAAGAGAAAGGTGATTAGGCTCTGGGTTATGAAGAAAGTCTGGCTAGGCTTGGCTTTAATTGCTTAGGAAAAGCAACAAAACTTTCAAGCAGATGTTTCATCTTTTCCGAGATGAGTGGGTAAAACATTTGCTATCTTTAACGCCTGAGAGAGGAGTTCCTGTTCTCTCTGTATCAGTTCAAGGGTGGAAGAAGAAAATGTTGTCAGGCAGCTGTTTGAAAGAGGTGTTCTACTGGGAGCAAGATAATAGGGGTTGAAAGTGACTTAGTAGTGTGCTTGCTTGCTGTCTGTAGCAATGTTTAGATCTTCACACAAAAGAAAGGCTCGGAAGTTGGAAGAAAATATGTTGGCAAGTAATGGAAGTGACAGTGAATGAGGCATATCACTAGCAAGTGAAGTGGGGACACGGGAAATGAGGGAAAAGCCATAACTATGAGCCTGTGAGTGGTAGTGGACCCTGCGAAGTAGTCTTTTGGACAGCATGGTCTGATACGAGCTTATGTGTTTGTATGTTTGTAAGTGCAAGCAGACCACAGAGGAGCAGTTCCTGGCCTCTTTCTCCAACTGCTTCTGTTTTTTCCAGAAGGATGTGTTTAAAATGAGGATGTGATGCTTGGTGTATGCATGCAGGGATGTTACCCAAATCCTGTTGAAATAATAAGAAATATTTGGAATTAACTTGGATACTAAATGAAGGACTATGTTATGTGGTTGTATGACCTCCACAGTGATTTAAGTTCATGGTGTGATTCTTTTTAACTGTGAAGCCTCTGGATAGTGGAGGAGCTGGTGTTTGGCCATAACCAAATTCTGTAGCATGTCACTTAAGTTTCCTGAAGCAAGCCCTAAAACACCAGCCCTAGAAAATTTTGGCGTGCTCTCAGGGCAATGTGCTATATAAGCCTATTGGTTTCACCACTGTTAAGATTTCGTAGGACTTCTCTGTGAGGAAGAGTTTGCTTACGGTTCTTAGTGAATTCCATGCATTTTCCCTCACATACCCATTTTATCCATTAAAATGTTATCTTTGGACAGTAAGAAACGTTGAAATATTTGCATAGATTTAGTTGCACTGCTTGGAAGATTTGTCCGGTGGTAACTTGAGCGCAGCTGAGAAGCAGAGGTTGTATCAGCTGTAGCTCTCAAAGCTACAAGAAACTGTTGAATTAACACAGGCTGTAGAGCTTGCTTCATTCTGCACATGCTGTACCCTTATCTTTTGGTTGTAATCAGACTTCTGCTCTGTCTTCTCCCTCATGCCTAAGTTATTGCTGTGATAAGGAATTTAAATCTTAAATTATTTTAGGTTGGAAGGAACCTCAAAGCAGTAGTTCCAGTCTAAATTGCTTTTATATAGTTTTTAATTTGTGCAAGTTCAGGACACTTTTTTTTTTAAATGAGAATTGATGAAGAACAGCTATCGGAAAATTCATGCTAGCAAATCTATTTTAATTCTTTCCACTTGTCAAATCTCTCATGTGGGTTCAGTGATGGCAGTATGATAGTTACTCAGTTAGGTTTGAAAGAAGTTGATAATAGCAGAAGAAACTTGAGAGTAACTCATGACTTTTTATCAAGTGGAAAAAACATAACCCAGTATGAGGCAAAGTAGTATATCTAGTTCTCATCGTCCTGTGTAGGAACCCATGTACGTGTAATGTAAGGCTATTTCCACTTACTAATGTCTTTGCCACTGTTAGCCAATAAGATGCCCATGACTGTTAGTAATGTTGTTTTCGGCTGTCTGTGCATGTTTTCAGATTTTTTTTTGGTTTTTTTTTTCCCCCAGATGGTGACAACTCTTTACCCACTGAGTACATCTTGCAGGCTACCGGGCTAGGCCACAGCCCACAGCTCTCACGGTATGCCCACACGTGAAGGGTCCTAAATATATATGTCAACACTTCTGGCTGCAGTGTTGTAGCACAGAGATAAGCAAGCCAGCTGAAACTTCAGCAAGCTAACCACAGCAGCGTGAGCTGTAATGTGGGCTACCTTACCTAGTTTCTCCCTGTAGCATCTGTGATAACGTGTTCACAGAGGAAGTCATGCTCTAACCCACATCAACAAGTGGTCATTTCATGCCCTAAATCAAGGTTTATATCCTTTTTAAAGTATAAATCAAGGGTTATAGCCGCCTTAAAGTAATTTCTATCTTGCCAGAAGCTGGTGCTTGCTTGCACAGTCATAGTTTGTGCCTTGTAACTTGCTGATGGTGCACAGGGGCTACCTGCGTTTTGGTTCAGTGTCATACTCAGCACACGTGTCCGTGCCTGCCTCCAGCGCTGCAGCTTTGCTGTAGGTTTTACCATGCCAAGCTGGCTGCTGAATTGCTTTTACTGTGTGCTACCTGGGTCTGGAAAGCCTCAAGGTATAGGTTTCTCTTGGCTGGAGGCTTGATCTTTCCCATCCTCTATTGAGGGGTGGGCTTCTGGCCAAGGTTGGGAGCTGCTCCTCACCCTTGACTAGAGAGGGCACCCAGGAGATTTCTTGTGCTCAGGTGGAAATCGCTCTGGCTGGACTGCTTGTCCTCGGTTTGTCCCTACTAGGTCCAAGCTGACTTTCAGCTCATGACATGTTATAACTTGGGTGCAGCCGTGATGCCGCTGGAGTGTCACCAGTTACGGCAACTATATTGTTTTGATCATCTCTAGCCTAGGGTGACTTTAACCGAAGTGATACACCTGTGGTTATCCAGTGAGGAGGAAATGGGGAATGAGCTAACTGGGAAGCTTAAGGGAAGTGTGGGACAAATTATTTCATTTCTACAGTATTTGAGTACAGTTTTCCTTGATGGTTTTGTTTGAATTTTTTTTTTAAATACTTCATGGAGGCTGAATATCAGAGCTGGTCTTTGCTTGCTTACAATGTTCTGTCTTGAATAATCTTTCAAAGTTTTTTGCCATGTTAGACCTAAGTAAATTGTCTTTGGAAAATAATAAAGCATTAAGACACTGAAAAACTGGGTTGCATACAGAAGAAACTTCAGATACCTGAAGTCACTTCACGAGTTTCAGGATATGCGTGCATGTGGTGGGAGACGGGAAATGAGTTAATTTTCTATATTCCTAACTTGTTCCTTTCTTCTCCAGCACTGTTTGCCTGGGAAAACAATGATTCCCTTTCAGCCTTTTCTTCCCTTTCGAAGAACTGGCATTTAGTCAATGGGACTATTTACATGCAAAACGTGAAGCATATGCATAAGTGCTTGCAGGATTGTGGCCTTTTATTGTTGCTAAAGTATCACTGTTCTCCGGTTTCAGATGAACTTGTCATTTTAAAACTTGTAATAAACAAAATTAAGTCGTTGCGGGCAGGTAATTAGCCTTAAGAAAAATAAACAAGCTTTAAGGAGTTTAATAAATGTTTTCCCCACCCCCAGCTGGGGAAAACGAGGCACTGCCCTCTGAAATAATGTTAAAGTGCAGGAATAAATGTATTGAAATACAACAGGTGATGATAGTAAGTGGGGTAAAACCCTGCTCGTAGTTGCATTGAAAGTAAAACTTTGACTAAGACCTCTGACAGTGTTGGGTTTTCTCTACTTGGTTTATATTTGACTAGTTTGTATTTTTCCTGTCTGTATTGGGAGGCTCTTGCACACACCTCAGTGCACTTCCAATGGTTTGCTGTGCAGTTTAGTCTGCTTTGTAAAATAACAACAAAAGCATGATAACCAAAATATCTGTCCCCTCCTCTGTTGGTCAGCTTAGTACCTTTGATTTTCTTCTTTAGGTAGATTAACGGAGGGGCTTGTCTTCTAATTTGGTGACTACAGAAGACAACTGTGACAGGAAACTGGTTTATCAAGATACAGCAAAGAAATAGCCGTAACTGTGAGCCGATGTTGCAATGTTTGGAAGCAGCTAGGCATCACTGAGTGCTCTTTTTAAGGCTCCTTGAGGTGAGAAAAGCTTTGTTGTAGCAGAACTATTTTCCATGTGATCTTCATGGTGTACGTATCCTACTTGAATTGCACTGGGGTCTAATTCAAAAAATTGACGCTTTCCTTGGGTGTTCAGCCAGGATTTACAGTGTGTAAAAATTCAAGCCTGAGGTAGGCTATAAAAATTACTGGCTTCCTAGATGGCAAAATAAGGCTCCTCTCTTGGGTTCTCCCTCTGCCTCTATCACCTCCTATCCCCACTGCAATAACTAAACCCATACAAAATAAAGCCAAGAAATCACTACACTCCTTACTACGAGCAAGGGTTCTATGGCCTATTCCTTGTACAGCACTGAGCACTTTTTGAAAGCTAAACAAGTAACAACCCTATCAAAATAAACCAAGTTAAAATGGTAGCAAATAAAAGAGGAATACAGTAATACTGTGCTCCTTTGCCTGGCTAATGTTTCTATGTAGTCAGCCCTTGGTGTTATTGCCTTTATGAGATTTACATAAATTAGTCATCACATTTTATCATTTTCCTTTTACATATGTATGGCTGTTCGATGTGTGTGAAAAAATGTCATGAGTATCAGAGGTCTATTTGCATTAGAATTTCCAGTGGAAATGTCAAGTATGACCTTTCCCTTGTCCGGGTGGCTAATCCCATTTGAAATTCCTGCCATGCTCCTAGGGAGGGTCAGCGCACTTGTGAATTGAAGCACCGCACCTGCTGCAGCCTCCGCTCCTCCTCTTCCTCCCTGAGCTCAGATGACAGAGCTGGCAGCCTGCAGACCTGGGCTGATGCTCTGCCTTGCTGCCCTGCCTGGCTGTGGTTCACTGCAATCTCTGCTCCTGAGTTATAGGATTAAAATGTGTTCTGATGGATTTTTTTTTTTTATTTTTTCCTTGACGTGTTGTTTTTGGAGGGCTTAAACAATGTAAAAGAAAGGTGCAACAGACAGATTAATGGTGACCGCTTACTTTTGAAATAGAGGAATGATGATTAGGAAATTTTAGGGCAGAAAAATAGACTTTTTCTTATCTTGAAAGAAAAAAAAAAAGGCAAGAATAAAGATATGTGTGGGTTCATAATGCCTCCTGGATTATTGGATAAGAGTTGCACCTTTTATGAGGAGTGACTTGGAGTCTTCCATTGTGGCAAATCAGTCTGGATGCTATAAGCACGTGCAAATATATTGGCAGGATATCCAAATGTTCCTCAAAGGCAATGCTAAAATAAACCAACCGTGTTTTGCCACTACGTGGGTCTGTTGACAAGTTCCCATTACAGGAAATGCTTTTTGGTATTAAGAGGGAACCTGCTCTTAAATTATAATGTCTATTTCTATCATAGTGACTTTTTAATCCCACTGTATGTTGAAGGGATTTGGAAATAAAATTTCCTGCAACCTGTGAGAGAATAACTCCTATAACCTTGCTTATCGCTAGTCACATTTTATTATTTTTTTAGATGTTAGTTTATTTAAATATTTACTTTGGGAAATAACCATCAGAGATTAAGTTCTTGGTTCCTGTAGTAATGTGGGTATTATCAGTTTATGGTTCCTTTCTGAACCAGCCCTCAGTCAAATAATTTTCTGTCAGACTGGAGCTGTATTGGCAAGAACAAGAACCAGTGGTGCCTTTGTAATTGGATCCTGACATTAGAGATAGTACGGCCAGTTCCTGGGCCTCCTCGATCTTATATAAAGTTTGATTAAAGCACAAAGCCAAGATAGTGGGAATGCCAAACTTGCTCCTAATTCTGCTGCCAGGTTGCTCTATGGGCTCTAGCAAATAACCCATTTATAATCCTTAACCTTTGCGCCCACCTATCAATCGAAAATAATATCGAGTCATGTGTGGAGGAGGCTTGTGTATGAAGATTCTTGCGAAAAAAATAACTTCAGTAAATAAAATTCAGTAGTAGCTTGTGTAATACTGTTGGGAATTTACCACTCCTGGTGTGTCCTATAATCATTATGACTATGCACGGTAAGAACTCCTATCACAAGAGCAGGAGTTGTTAGCCTCCGTGGTCCTGTGAGCAGGTTGCCAAAATCTTTGCGTGTCACTTGTACTTTGCAGTGACATGAGGTGCTTGAACAGTTTGGGGAGGGGAATGGCAGCATCTTAGCGAGGTGAGCACAGTCAGCGTGGTGCAACTGGCCTTGCACGTGGATGAGGCTTGGACTCTGCAGCAACCCACTCTTCCTCCTGGTTTAGGTGGTTTAGGTCCCCTCCTGGGCAGGGTGAGGACCTAGTACCTGTGAGATGCTACCAACAGTTTAGGTCCACAGGGAGCTTACCTGTTCCTGTGGCACACAGCAGCCTGGTGCGGTGACTCATTAACAGCTTTCCATCCATGGTGTAAATTGTATTGTAGTGTGTAAAACCAGCACACTTAAATTATTGCGTGACAGCAGGATGTTTAACTCGTTATTGCAAAACTGGTCACCACACCAACTGAATTATTCCCTTTCCTTTTCAGTTTAAGAGGACCCCCTCCCTGCAGCATCTGACTGAAATTGGTCCCAATGGCTTTTATTGTTCCTAGGGATACAGTATAAGCATATGTCTTGCAGTGAGTGTTCTGGTGGGCGATTAGCATTCTGTTAGAGCATAACCTTCAGCTCTCTTCCTGAGGAAGTGAGCTGTACTGACAAATGAAACATGTTTATCTGTTGAATAGAAAAAATACAAATAAGAAAAGTATTTAACTGGGACGTGACTCAGTATGTGACAGGTGGGATGCTGGTTACATATTTTCCTTAAGGAGTGGTAAAAGATGACGGGAACAAATCTGTCATGTCCTCCCAGGGTGTGTATGTGGGCAATGTGAATCAATATATTACAAACACGGAGACTTTGGGGGTTGGCTTTTAATTCAGTGCTTCTAAATCACTGGGGGCTAAAACTGAGGTCTTTAGGCAACAACCTGTCCTAATGCACTTTGCTAAAATACTCCCCTTGGGCTTCAGTGAAGTTACTTTTGGCTGATGTCAAAGCAAGTGCAATCAAGATTAAATCCAGTGACAGAAGTGCAGAGTTTCCTTTGGGAAAAAAAAAGTCTTGTTTCATCAAGCAGCCAGTTCCATGTGTTTATTTGAAAACAGAACATAATCTTGAAATGACTAGTTATTGTTTACTAACATTTTTCCAGTAAAGAACATTGCTTGCCTCTCTGAGGAGCAGTAGAGCCTGCTGCCAGCAGAGCACCTGGAGTAAAGTCTAAGAAGACTGGACACAGCAGTTCCCCTTCTGTCTCTCTGAAAGTCTAGATGTGATCTGCAATCCATACTGTCAACTAGACAGGCTGTAGGGAGAGAACAGACACCTTGACTGTGTGTACTAGGCAGCCACAACCTCATTAAAACTTTAGGTGGTTTTTTTTTAAATAGGAATCTTTGTATGTCACTTTGTTAGTTTGTCAGGCCTTCCTATGGCTTTTTGTTACTAAGACAGAAATGGAGGAGGAAGCAATTCTCAAAGGCATGTAAGCAGGGCTTACCCTACGTAGCCAGTAGTGGCAGTGGCTGCTGTCCCATTTTCTTGCCCTTAGGCTCCCTAATAACTACTTCTGGGCTATTCTGTACCCCACATTGCTCTTACAGGAGGAATTTGACACTGATGAAAGGACAGAGGTGATTGCTGTACTGTCTTGAGCCCCTTGATGAACTTGTCTTTTTGCTGCCTGGTCATTCCTATGAGCTCTTATGAGTAGTCCCCATGTTGGACAGACAGCTCCAGCCAACTGGTCTGATGGGAAGTGTTCTCATGTCCTCAAATCTTCCTGTAAGTCTAAATTTTCCTTTAACACAGAGCCTACTTCCTTATATAGGAAATGCAACCTCTCCTGTGAAGATTTAGGAGCCTCTCCAGGCTGCATGCTGTATCTTTTCCAGGCGCTGTGCTGATACAAACAGGCTGGATTTCTGATTCTGTGGAAACCTTACAAGGTAGCAGCCAGAACCTCTGTAATAAAACCTTTCTGTTTATTAATGACTTCCTGTAGCTTTCACAAGCTATGATGCAAGCTGAAAACAGCCTTTTTCCAAGAACACCATTTCCAAAGGCTTTAACTACACAGGTTAAAAATTCAAGTCAGATCAGAAATATTCTTTAACACTGAGTTACTAAAAGCTTAACAGTATATCAGTTAAATGGCATGGGCGTGACACGAACTGATTATATTTAAGGAAAACAGAGGACAAACTAGGGTCATAAACAATATTTATAGTACTAGGACTGGGAAGAGAGAACTTAATATTCTAAGGCATACTATTACATTTGAGCTACATACCTGTCCCCCTCCCCCTTTAGTTCCAGCCTCCTTAGATTGCTGCACTATAGATCAACACTGTAGATCAGAAATCCTCCTAAATGGTCAGGTAAAATACCCCAAATTGAGGAATTTTCTCTTGGTATAGTAGTGGCATAACTCCCATCCTCATGTGTGTTGTTTGTTTTTTTTTTGATACAGTGTTTCTGAGGAAATAAGGGGAATAATTAGGGGGTTTGCTGTTGTGCTCTGGCTGTCATCAGGGCTTGTTTAGGCTTCCTCATGCATCTGAAAATAGATTTACCTCTGCGTGAGCTGCTAACACTAGCTGAGGGGCTGAGGAGCAGATGTCACTAATGGCATTGGTAATCTGCTGGGTCTGATCCGCACCAAAGCAGTTTGAGTAGAATTGAGGTGTAGTCCATTGCCTTTGTGACTCATTTTGATAAACATGAGCTAATTAATTCTCATGCTGGCTTGTGAGGTCGCTCTCAATCTAGGGAAAAACCCAAGAGTTTTGACCTCATAAAGGTTAAGCCCTAATCTGTTAATTCCATTTTCCAGACGGAGAAACTGAAACAGTCCTTGAAGTCGCAGCAGACAGTTGGTGGCAGATACCTGATTAGCAGGGCAGATTCTGTCTCCATTTGTTTCTCAAGCTAGCAGGCAATAGCTGTCTGTCCTGGCATATCATTGTGCCTGAACTCTGTCCAGGCAAGCAAGCATTTTGACTGTACAGGAGCTACTTAGGTGTTCTAAGTGTCTTCTGGGTCAGTACATTGTTGAAGATCCACAAGATACTTCATGCATTCAGAATCTAGGTCCAAAGTTGCCGCCAAGACACAATATTTGACAAATGCTGCTAAGTGATAGATAAAATAAGTATTAGATTGCTTGACAAGTAGGGTTTTTTCAAGTTTCTGTATTTTATATTACCATGATTTCAAACATATGTGGTTATAAGCTTATCAGATTTCTAAAAATGAACTTTCTATAAAAATCACACTGGGCCCCTCAGCTGTGTTTTCCTCTATTATTTATAGACAAATTTAAAACAAATGGTCTTCTCTTTCAAAAACAAAAAAGCGCAATGAAATGGAAACAGCTGTCAATGTGCTTTTCCTCCCAAAGTCATCTGCAATACGAAGTAAATCGGAGATTATTTCTTTTAATCTGAAGTACATTGCTGTTTAATGGTGGTTTCAGTGGCAATTCAAGTGGAAGCTGAAGGGAAAAGTGTCAAGACTGTTGCAATGGCATGTAAAGGGTGGTCTGTTGAAAAACAAGTCCCAGTTAAATGCCTTCCACAAAATGAAGAGGGAATTCTCCTTCCCCACCTCCCCCACCCTCCTTTTTTTTTTTTTTTTTCTTTTTTGCAGCTGGGATTTGTTTCTGGGTAGCTAGAACTGCTGCTTTGGTTTTTGGGCCAGAACATGCAGCCCAAGAAAGTAGGAGGCAAAAATTTTGTTGCCCAACCCCTGTTCAAGGTGACTTACTCCTTCCCTCCTTCTCCCCTTTCTCCATACCCCCCCTCAGCACAAAAGGATACCAACACTTACTGACAGTGCCCTGGCTTCTTTCACTTCTGCTTCCTCCTGTGAGACACCCTGACTAAACTAATGAGCCTGCTCTCATGAATAAGGCCTGCTGCAAGATCAGGCATAGGGTTAGCGCTCCTTGCACGTCACCTTGCTGAAGCACAACACTGCTCTGCCTATTTTTGCTGTATTTTTCTCTCTCTATGGCAAAACTCATCGCAAGAGAGCTAAAAGCCCCTTTCTTGGCAATGCCACATCTGTACAACATTGTACTGTTAGAGGGTGTGTGAAGAAGATTGCTTGGTCATTAGAAAACAAGATATACAAACCTGAGGGATTGATATGTCTGAGGCCAGATTCATGCCTGTGCATGTTAGTTGGAGCGAGGTGGCATTGTTCTATTCCTTCACACTTTTAATGGGGACTGTGACTAATAAGTAGGGACTAATGATTGTGGAGACCTCTGCAAAAAAGTCTTCTGCCTCTCTGGTGAGCATGACTATGGTCAGTCAGTCAGGAGTGAGTCTTGTCTCGCTCATGCATGAACAGGGATACTTCATATTAATTTTTCCATTGCTACTTATGCTGGAGCCCTTCAGCTGAGAGGAGGCAGAGGGCTGGCTGCAGTCATGCAGGTTTCCCAAGGCAGTGTAAGAGCTCCTGCCACAGTAGGGAAGAGATGATTATCCAGCATCCACGCGTGCCCCGTTTCAAGACCTGCGATTAAAGCAGGAGCCCGGCAGTGCTGCCGAGGTGCTGGATTCAGGCACGTGTTTCAGCCATGCCCTCAGCTCATGCTAAAGGGGTGGCTAGGCATCTGCTTCCTTTTCCCATGTCCTCCTGCATTCTTTCACCAGTCCTTTGGTTTTTGCAGGTGAGAAACTTGGTTGTGCTGGCTAGAAGGCAGCCACAGCATGGACAGCGTAGGATGGGGTGTGGAGATACTGATGCCTCGGCACACTGCAGCATATACTTTCTCCCCTGGTTAGATATAACCTGTGTGGTGTAAGCCTTGGCCTCCCTTAGTGCCTGTGAGAAGGGTGTACAGGTGAAAGAAAAGCAACAGAAAAGGGAGTGCTGTCCTGCAGAGTGACGTGGATAGCTTAAGGAGTTGGTCCTGTTCAAACAAAATGTGCCCTGCTGTATTCAAGTGAGAAATTACTCACCTAGGAGCAAAGAGTTGAAGTTTTGACTCCTGAATGGGACCTGTATCCCATAAAATATATCTGGGAAAGGATTTGGAGCTCAGAGGGGACAAAAGTATTAACGTAATCCTTGATGCGTGAACAACACAGCAGCAAGACCAACATTAGAGTACAGCATACCCTCTGCCTGCCTGTGCTTTTTTAAGAGGATGTTAAAAGACAGAAGGGTGCAGACAGCTTGAGAGCTAGTTTAAAGGCTTGAGTTTTGCACGGAGAGAAAGATCAAGAATTCAATCTATTTAGCTTATCGCAAAGAAGGTAGAGGTGTGACTTGATGACAGTGCTTAAGCACCTTTGTGAAGAGGAAATATGTACTAAATGCTCTGTCATTTAGAAGGATAAATCACAAGACTGAACTTGAAATCAGAAAGCTCAGAGTTAGGCATGTATCTTTAGCAGTGAGGTTTAATAACCACTATAATAAACTACCAAGCAAAATGATAAATTCCCCAGCTCTTGATCTATTCAGGTCAGCACTGCAGGCCTACTTGAAAGAGGTGCTTGAACTAAAGACAAGCTGCTGGCATGAGCAGAGAGGTAACTGTGACTAAATGGCCTCTTGTACAGACACTGGGATCTCAGGTGATGCAATAGTTCCATTTAGAATTAAACTTCACGAATTTATGAAGTAAAGTGATTCTCTTGATGGGGTCACCTGTTCCAATAATAGATAGCAGCTTGAACCTGCTAAGTAGATCACCTCGTGCACGGAACAGGTCCGCAGAGCAAACATATCATCCTTAGAAATAACTACATGGCAATGGCAAGTGTTATGTTAAGTCCTTACTGTATCACAACAGTACTGTAATTCTTCTGGGTTTAGGTCCTGTTGGAAATGATCCAGCCTGAGCTTCTGTTTCTATCCTGACTCCAAACTTGGATATTCAAACTTCTATTAGCAAACAAAGCCATCTTTAATTTGTATGCATGTGTAAAAAAGGAAACTGCTAGTTTTTATTATAGTTTTTTTTAATGAAATAAGTGTACAAACCTTTATAAAATAAAGCATACATAAAATCTCTGGTACCAGATGAAATCATTTGCTTGAGTTACTAGAGTGTCTATTTGCCTCCAGACAACCTCCCGTGAGCCTGCTAGGAACAGCAACTGTACGTAACTTAGTAAAAGGTAGTAGAATAGCATTTACAATGGGAGGGGCAAGAAATCAAAATGATGAATGAATGCTTTGATAGTGTAGTACATTGTTAAACTTCTGAAAGCTGAAACAAGGGCAACAGGAAAAAAACCCCAAACCCCATAACCCTTGATTTTAAACTAAAAGGGTGTGTCTATTTCTCTATTTCTGAGTTACAGAGGCTGCAGGGAGAGCTGACTGAAAGCCTCCTGCTGGTTCGATTGCATTTTGTGTGCTTAATAATCTCCTCTAGTTACCATGTTTCTGCTTCTCTGGTGTCCTGCTTTTCATCCCATGTCTCAAGTGGCACTGTGCACCCACCATACTTAATTGATAGAAGTCCAGTAGCTATATGCAGGCAGGTGACTGTAGGAAGAACTCTGACATCCTCTTAGGTTGTTGTTAATTTTAAATACATATATATATATATTTACTTATTTTAGGTGCCCATTGACTTTTTGACTGCTGCTTTTTCAGCAGCTGAGAATCTGCAGCTCTCAATCAATCTAATATCTAAGCTGTCTCAGAATGGGGCATCCCTCAGTGGTATCAGTTCAGCTGCATTTTCTCAGTGCCTTAGTGAAATGTGGTGGTGTGGTGTCCTGGTTCTTCCTCCTTTTCATACAGTGTTGAACAGAATGGGATTATGGCCTAAAAGCACAATCTCCAGCTACTAAATAATATGCAGTAGTTAGTCATATATGATAATACATGACTTGATATTTTAGACAGAGGAACATGAGGAAGGGTGATGAAGGATGTTCAAGCTAATAATGCTTTGGAATTAGTATATATAATCATAGGTGCAAGGTACTGCAAAACTTGTCACTTGAAGAACGTTCACCATACTCTGAAATGCTGTCCTGGGTTACCGTTAGGGATAAGCTTACGGACAAAAGCAACTATTGTTCTGATAATGTATGGCAAACCCTATCTTCCTTACAAGAAACAGGAATCAAAATTAGAATTCAAGTTTTTCGAATCCTTGAGCATGCGTGGGCCTGGATATGTCTTTATGTGGTTTTTACTTACTGATTTTGGCGTACGTGTGTATGCGTCTATGTTCTTTTAGTTACATAAATACTTATTTCACTTTTTATTACCCGCTAAAATGATAAAGTGAGAAAGAGGTTTGAAATCTTTGCGTGGGGCCAAAATCTCTGTACTCCCTCTAGAAGAAAGATTGCATTTTTAATTGAATTAGGTAAATCCCTTTCATCCTTTTTCTGCTTTCTCTATTCTTAAATATCACTATTATTTTGCAGCCATCTTCGTACTTCACATTTTACAAACCTTAAAATTTTGTGTTAGGAACTAGTATCTCTTAACTAGAGAAGGTGCTTTGCCACCCCTTCTGTTTTGTTTTTGAATCTTGCCAGCAAAAACACACAGTTAATGGCGATGACTGAAGAAAAATAACCATTAGAGCAGCGCTACTGTGTGGTATACACTCTGTAGCCATTACTTTCAGAAATCACTTAGTTTAGGGCACTTCCCTGTGACTTTTCTCTCAAACACACCCTATTAACAATGCACTTTGTCTCAGACTGTATTGCAGCTGATGATAAACAGATGGATCTTGGTCACTGAATGAATATGAGAAAGCTGTTTGAGCATGGTATGGTTCGTATTCCCATCCAGCTGCCTCGGGCTTCTGTCCTCTTGAAACCCTGCTGAACAGTGAAGGCTTCTAATTAGGTTTGAGGGTGAGGGTCTCTTTCGGGCCATATATCACTTTCTTAGGCAGGGCTTCCCCAGAATTTGCAAGAAGGAAAATGCACGACTCTGTCAAAACAGCATCTTCTTCAGAATGACCTGAAAAAATGGGGTTTGTGTGGAAGTTGGCTCTTTGGGGGAGGGTGGAGAAGGGAAAAGAGGGAAGAAAGATGGTGAAAATTGCTGACATCTCCCACAAAACAGCTCTTGGCATGCTGATTGGATTGAAATGATGTTGTGAGTCCCTGGGGACGTAAACCAATATAACTGACTGCAGCACAGTGCGGACATGTGCGACGTTGGTTGTGTGCCATTAAGCGATGAGCTCCGGATGCTTGAATTGCGTTTTGGTTTTTTTAAGGGTTGTTTGCTTTCATGTTAAAACTTCCTTTTGTGGCAATAAGGTCTAATGCTTACCTATAGTGCCACTGTGGGCACAAGAATTCATCTGCGTGAAATTAAGTGGTCTGATGTGATTGTAAGTCCACTGCAATCAGTAGGAAAAACATTTCCATGTGGCTGATGCCTTGTGTGGCCGGAATGGAGCCCTGGCACTGTCTAGGTGTGCCAAAGCACCCGTCAGCCTCTTGGAGAGAGGTTTTTGTCCCCAGTTCTTAGAAAATGGTGACAATAGTAAAGATATTGGGTGGCGAGATAACAGAAAACGGAGTCACCTGGCTGCATTTTGGTGACCCTTTTGCCCACTCTGTGTGTGTGAAGGGCAGACCACCACCTCAGTGGGGGAAGGCTTCTCACAGCGAGAGGGAAGGCAAGGGCCGAGGAAGATATGATACAGGTTTCTCTTTAATTTTAATTTTAATTTTTCCTTCAGCTGGACCTAGTGGATACATGGTTCAACTGGTACTCAGGAGCCAGCCTGCAGACCTTGTGTTTTTAAATTTACTGGTGATCCAAGGCTTGAGACACGCTGTAAAACTGGATCTTGCTATCACCCGGGTGCCCCTGCGTGCCACATGCACGAATACAGCTGGGCAGGACCAGCACAGAGCCAGCTAGGCACGGCGACACTGCCCGAATAAGCCGGGGATAGAAAGAAATTATAGCAGAAACCCCTTTTCCCGCTCGGTGTGCCCCTGGCGCGGCGGTGCGCCGGGCCGCTGGGCCGCTGTGGGGGGGAGGCCGATGGTGACAGGGCACCGGCGGCCGCGGCGCCATTTGCATCTCAATGGCAGCTGCCTGCGGGCTCGGTGCGTTTCCCTCCTTCTCCACCCCGCCCTGTCGGCGCCCGCCTGGGTCAAGGCTGCAGGCGGTGGAGAGGGAGACGGGAAATGGCGGGGGGGGGGGGGAGGACGACGGGAAATGGCGGCGGGGCGCTGGCAGCAGCGCCCCTGTCCCGCCCGTGAGGTCCCTCACAAGCCCGCTGGGCCTGAGGTACCCCAGACGGGGCCAGATAGTGCTGAACCCTTCTGTTTAAAAATGTACGGAAACGGGCTTTCCTCCGTGGCGGGAGGCAGTTCAACGCTGCCGTGAGCCATGGAAAAGCCCCGTGTGCTTGGTGGCAGCTTCGTCTGTCGTGCCACGAAGGCGCGGGTGTCGGTGCTGTCCAGTGGAGGTGGCCGAAGGCTAGAGAGGGCTGTGGTGACATGGGGAGCCTCTCTGGCCGGCCTGGTGGGTGCCCTGGGCCTTGCCTATGTGTTACCGGCTGGGTGACATGACTGAGGCCTTGGTTGACGTTGCTTTGTGGTAACTTAAGAAGGTTTTATACCCACGTCGCGATAGCCTCGCAAAGAGGAGTGGGGAGAGAGCGGCCGAGGCTGCTGGAGTGTTTTCTAGGCTCATAAAGTTGCCCTGCTGCAGGTGCGGGTTGTTTCCACTGCCAACCGTGCTGATAACCCTCACCTCCCCGACAGCAAATAAACCCTGTGGTTCCCAAAATGTTGGGATACATCTCGCAATTCAGCCTGAAACGGGCTCAGTCAGCTGTCAGTAAGTGACCCATTTTCCCAGCTGCTGCTGGGTGCGCTTAGCTGTGAGGCGGCCTGGGTTTGAGCTGTGTCCCTCCCCCAAAAGTGCTGATGTATGAAGAGAAAATTGTGTGAAGCTGTGTTTACCAGGTCGATAACATTTGAAAACCAAAAGGAGGCTGAGGTAGATACTAAGAAGTCACCGTAAAAATCACAAAAACCTAGTTCTGGAATAAACCTGTACTTTTCCAGCATTTTTGCTCACTGTAGGAGCCATCACAGTTTAGATAAATCTAGGTTTAGAGGGCCCTTTTTAACATATCCAAGACTGATTCTAGGGGAAGGAGGGGATGAGCAGCTATTTAAAATGAGGATCTCGCAATGTCCGTGAAAATCGGATGTTTGGTCTGTTTTAGCTTAACCCTATCTGCATTGTAGATTTGATAGAGGCTTGGATGTATTTGTGCATTAAGGACTTCCATCTCAACGTAACAGGTTGATGCTGCCTACAGGAAGGAGGACCTGTTGTTTCCACATAGCCTTTCTCCCTTTCTCTTCTATATCCTATTGTGCTCTCAAACAAACCCCAGACCATCATTTTTGTGCTGCTTTCACCGATGCCTTCTGAGCTGTTTTTGGAAAGCAACAGGAAAAACCTTAAAATATTTTTCTCACCTTGAGGGTGGTATGCTTCTAATATACGGGTTGGGACTGAACATTTTGAAACACAGGCTAAATAGATCATATCTTTCTACTGAACCATTAGAAATAACCATAAAGGCCTTCTTGGATAGTATTTTGTATATGAGTGCAAATAATTTGCACTACGTTAGCATTTTAAAAGTGGACTACTGAAATAAAAAAATGATGCTCATAATTTTTTTTAAAGGTGTGAGAAATATCAGTTATTATTTAATCTTTCCCCTTACTAATGGAAAGTATTCATATCTATATATAAAACATAGTTTCGTATGAATCTCCCAATTTGTTCCTCCTTCTCACATAACAGTACTTGTACATTATGCTCGTGTGTTTCAGTAATCTCGATAGCTCCCTTTTACCTTGGGAGTGAAGAAAAAAAAAAAATCACCTGTACACCTGTCCCCACTCTCAGAATAATAAAATCTTTATGTTCCAGTGAGTATTTATCTCCAACCATTGACACCAAACCCCTCGGATGGGGCTGCACAGAGAGTTTTAAAGTGGGATACCCTGTGGCAGTTCATCATAGCTAATGTGGATCTCAGGAGGAAGAGGAAATGATTTTATGACTGTAAGTGGAAAAAGGACAAATAAACTGGGCTAGGAAGAGGAGTTGTCGTGTGCAGGGGAGCCTAAGGCTTTTGGTGTGGTTGCAGGAAATGGGCTGTGTGCATCATGAGGGGTGCCCACAAACACACTCCAGGCTTTCAGAAATCTATTTAGGTCACTGACACTTTGAAAGCTTCATACATTTTAAGCCTAGGGGCTGTAACAAAGGCATGTAAACTCAGAGTGAAGGCTAGCATCCATCCGTGGCTGGTCTTATTGTATCCACAGGAATTTCAGATCAATGAAGGATGTTAGCAATTATGTGCTGAAATAACTAAGTACAATGGGATGAGGTAAGGAAAGCGCTTCAGCCTTGAATTTGAATTTCTTTTAGTTTCTGTTAGTTTGCGGCAACACTCCTTGTGATGCTTAGTGTGTCTCCGGGGCTGTCCTATATTGTTCAGTACAGGAAATTTGAGAGACACAAGTTCAGCAGCAAGCATCCTAGTTATATATGTGGATACGATCTTTTCCCTGGTGCAAGCCACTCACTGCAAGGGGTGGTTTCACTGCTGGACTTGTGAAGGTATTTTATGGACGTGATGCTGGCTTCTTTCTTTTGGCACAAAATCCTTTATAGCTGGTATTGTCTTGGATTTTAAGGCTGAGAAGAAGTAACCATCATGTTGCTTGACTTCCTGCAAAACTCCAACCCCCAGTGTGCTGTGAAGAAAGTCCCATGTGCCACCTCATGCTCCGATTGTTCCTCATGGTTCTTTCTGCTTGTAATTCCCAAAGGACCAAACCCAGGGCTGTATGCCTGACCCCCGTATCCAGGCCACTGGGCAGACTGAAGCAAGGAGGAGGAATTCCTTTGAAGTTGTGGAGTGACTGTGGAGCTGCTCCCCAGAAGCTGACTTGAGCCCAGTGGTGGATGCAGCTTCCCGGGGTCCTCATGCTGCCTTTCTGAAAGGGATCTGATTCCTGTTTCTCCCTGCAGCACAACCACATCAGTTCTGTTACAGTGCAGCCTTCTCCCATTGCAGAGCAGTGGGCTGAGCCTGGCTCTAAACTATCTCAGAATGAATGACAGACACTCGCAGAAAACCCCATTACAAACTTCCTTTCTTAAAAGCCAAAACACACGCTAGGAGAGCCTAGAGTCTATGACTTCCAGTTAGGACAGTTAATCAAAACGATTGCCATGTATTGTGTGAGCTCCTTCACAGTTTGTGCATTTATCTTTTAAACATCTGCAGAACAGCATGGCTTGGATAGGTTTCTGTTACTACTCTGAGCCTTCATTGGCTCTTGAGAATGAGTGAAGAGGAGCCAGACAACATAAAGGGCAGACAATCAAAGCTTTTGACTTTTAGATCCTTGCAGATGGGCCTTCTGATGAAATGACTAACAACTGTTGCCAGATCAGCAAGTAGCAACCACAAGGCACCTGTATTTATTTAACTTTCATTTTGTCAGATAACTTGTCTTTATGCTCCTGCAGTTTTAACTATGGATTATAAGTCACGAGGCTTCCTTCTGATCTCCCTAGCACAAGTGTAAAATGAGTCACTTGAGAATGATTGTTGATAAGAGTTCTTCTACTATAAAAGCAGTGTATGCAAAGGCAGGATCAGGCCAAGGTGTAGATGATGAGTCCAGTGTCCAGTTTGTTTGAAACATCTTTATTGTCAGCCTCCAGGGTGAAGTCGACTAAGGGCACATACTAGAAGGAGGGAAAGTTTTTAGCAGCAGCCTTTGGTTATTGTTAAATAAATAAAAATCAGTGACCTCATTTTCCTTTTTTGAATGGCTATGCATCTTGTGAATTTGACTCTGAAAAAAAGAAAGTGAGACTATCTGCAGCCAGGGCCCCCCAGCTACTTCAGTCTGCCCTGGGTGATACTCTAGGTGAGGGGCAGCCAGCTTTCCTGACCTTGCAAGCTGCCTGCCAAAGCTAAGATGTTGCCAGATGCCTCGGGCTACAAACTCTGCACCTCAGAGCCCGCGTTCCAGGAATGGCTCGCAGGTGGCGTTGCCAGCAGCTCTGCAGGAGCTTCGTTGCTCCGGCCATTATGGAAAGGAACAAAGCTGTGTATGTGGCTGTGTCCCAGGATGACCTAGTGGCATTGGCTTAAGTAGCTCCTGCTGTCTTGCTGCCTTTCACGGGCACAGACTCTGATTGCCCAGTCGCCCCTGTGCCAATCTAGCCCTGCTGCCAGATGCCTCGGTGTAGCCTTGGCACATGATGTACACTGCTTGCTCATGGGTCATGTGAGGCTCGCCTTATTCATGCCCATTCCCTTGCCTTCCTTGAAGGCAAATATCCAAAACGTGCAGTGCTGAATATTGGCTTCTAACAGAACAAGTTAGAACATGCTTTGTGGCTCTGATTGCTGCTGTTTTCAGGTGCCGTAAAGGGGCCGAAGGTGGGTCCTTGACTGTTCCTGGAAAGCAGTCAGCTCCTCTGTTCCTGGAGTCAGATATCTGAACAATGGCAAATGCCAGATCTGTAATTATTTCTGTATGTATCATTCTCTGGTTTTATAGCTGATGTTTTACCTGTGTCCTTTTGGTCACTAGTGGCTTTTGTTCACCAACTAACATTCTGCTCATATATGTGATACGGCTTCTTGACATAAGATAAAATAACAAAGTGAACCTGCTCAAGTGCTAGAAGCAACGTTGCTGCACTACTGTGAGACTTGGCCCATGCTTTTTAGCAATCCATGTAACTGTCCCTATAGCTTCATGATTTAGGGGTATGCTTTTATGTCTAAACGGGCAAACGTAGTCTCTTTCTGATAGTGCAAACTAGTTAGAACATAGAGTTCTGCTAAATTTGATCTTCCTTCTTTTCTTTGTATATCTACTACAAGATCTGGTAGTTTTAAAAGGCTTTTATTGTGACTTTTGCTGAGGATGGTTTTCTTTGGTCATTTCTATCTAGCTCTCTTCTGATTCCAAATACAATGAAGAGGAGACATAGCTGATATAAGTACTTCAAGCTAGTGGAATTAGACCAGATTGATTAAGGGTATGGGTGATAAGCATAGTACTTGAAAGCTAACCATTTTTTTCCTCCTGAGAAGTGTTCTTGCAGAGGGGCTTTGAAATTCAGATTGTTCCCAAGTTTTTAGTATCAAGATTATTTAAATTTAGCTCTGCTTTATTGTTAACTTTAGGCTATAGGGTATGATCCATGTTCAAGTTAAGTAAAACTTTCCTTTGCAAGGAATTCTGCTGAAAGAAGTGAAGGGAGCGAGGGGATGCTGTGGCGTATGGTGTATCACCCAAGTAAGAATGGGCCTGTCTTTCCCTAGTTGATGTGTTGGCTTTACTGTGGCTTCTTTTCCTGGAGTCATCTCCTGCAGGGATTACCTTGGATCTGAATTTATGCAAATATAAGAGCACTGAACAGTGTCTTACATTGTCCAGAATTGTGATCATGAAATGAAAATGCTGGTTTTGCTCAAAGGTTAGAACTAAGGTTAAGTGTGAATTTCCTGGCCTTCGTGAATTTTGAAAATAAAATTTACTTTTGCACTAACATCACATCTTAAAATCCAATTTCCTTGTTTGTTTTTAAGATAAGGTGAAAATGAGGATTTTATTTCACCAAGAAAATGTGATGAGGCCAATTTTGATTAGACTTTACTGAAACAAGCAAACAAACAAACTGGCCACACTCATTAGTTGTAAATCAATGAACAATTTCAGTCAGGAATATTTTTTTTTTTTTAAATTTTTTTTCCCCCTCTTACAAAACAATGTCTGATGTTTGCTTCTATGCAGAGGCTTTGGCAATATTAATGTTATCACGCAGCTTTTTCTAGAAATTATCACTGGCAGCAAGTGTTACATAAAGGGGTATCGACCTGGCCAGTAACTCCAGACAGACTTTCATTCCCAGGAAATGTTAGGAAAAAGCCATCAGTGTAGGACCTAGGGGCTGAAAATGAGACTATTACCTAGATACATGGTTTCTTTTTAATAATTACAGTTAAAATTTGCTGCTTTGGGAAGTAAATATTCTGTATGTTATGCGGTAGGATTGAATGAGGCATCTTTCACTATCCTATTGTTTGTTCATGATGCTTGAATCATTGATATTGATCAAGAGTCATAAGCGAATATACAAATCCAAGCCTTTGCATGGTTCTGGACATGATTTTGAGTATATCAGCAAAGAACAGGGGAAGGGCTGGGTTTGGGAGGCTAAGGCTGCTGTAGTAAATGTTTTTCAGTTGTGGCTTACATGGGATTTGCTAATGTTCTGCGAAGAGCTGGTTTGTCCAGCTTTACAGATAAAATGTATGATTTGCTTATCACAAAAAAAAAAAAAAAAGCATGAAGGAGGTTGACAAAGTTTTTATTTTTTTCCTGTGCAGTTCCTGTACCTGTCAAAAGGACTTTGAGAAGAATGGGAGGATCTGTGGTTTCCTTAATGATGACTGAAAGGAGATGGATTTGTAAGACAACTTTGACAGTACATTTGTTGCTATAAGGGAACATTTGGGAAATCCTGTTTTGGGCATTTGAATATGGCAATCATCCCAATGCTCTTCCTCATTGCAAACTACAATAACCCTGCCTAGCATCAGAGCACATATTACCCCATTTATAATAAAGGTGTTGTAACCCTTTCTGCAACAGTTTCTCTAACCTGGTAGCTAGGGCTGTTTGTGCTGACTCAGCAGCATTACTGGTTCACTGGCAGCACTGCACACAGCTTGCACATAAGGCAGGGCTCTCTGCTTATCGCTTGGTGGGCAGGAACAGGGCACGAGAGCTAAGTATGAACAGTGTAAGCACAAGGAATGGGACTCCCGTTTATCGTCAGTGCTGCTGAAATGCTGCGCTCCATGGCTCACACAGAGTAATGTGAACTTTGTTGCCCTGCTCTTGCTGCTGATTACATGACAGTCTTTCCTTTACTTTGCCATTAGCTAGTTCTACCTCAGACTGCCTGTAAACAAAGTAATTTGCCGCACCTGCTTCCACTTTCCATGTCATGGACAGTTGCTGGTTTTACAAAATGTTTTCTGTTTGTCAAGCTGCTCTGCCTGCCTGGAAATGTTTTGCCTGCTCAAATTTTTTAGGCTCATACCTCAAGGACTTGTTACTAGGTAACAGAGTTCCATTTGCCAATTGCCCACTATTTCCTTCTCACCGTATTACAGGCCTGATTATTAACATTTAGTTCAGAGAAATTGCTGTCATTATGTGAAGTAACTTCCTTTAGAGGTTACTCATTAACCTTAGGTATTTTACTGTGCGATTATAATTGCCAAATGCCATAGGCATGGAAAACCTTTGAACTCCTTAAGGTATTAGTGTATGGGAGAAATGGTATCAGCTGTGATTTTTATACATTCTCCACATCTCCCCCCCCGCCCCCCAGTTATTTCTCCTTTTGACTGTATTCTCGTTCCATTCCTCTTGGCTTGCTTCATAGCATACAGAGCCTGCTCAGCTGCTGGACAAGAGAAATCAGGAAATTGGTCTCTGCTGTTCCCCTTTATAGATCTGAGATTAGCCCTAGCAAGCTCAGTGGTGTTGCAGTGCTCATTATCTGCTTATCAGTGCAACTAAGAACAGAATATGATCTCTTGACATTGCATGAAAAGTGAAATAATTGGGAAGCCAACAGTCTCATGTGGCGTGGTCCATGCTGTTACCATGTACAGTTTTCCAGCATTTAGGATGGCTTTTCTATATTTGCTTTGGGGAGATTTTCAATCAACTCTACTGTTGTATATTGTAGTCAAGAAATGGAAATTTTCAGTCAACGCCCCCCCCCCCCCCCCCCCCTTTTTTTTTCCTTTCGTTGTCCGTACGAACAGAATCAGCTGCGTACCAAAGTGTTTGTCTTGGGGCAGCATGTGTTCTCTGGAAAAATCTTACTAAACATATTTGTCTTTCTCCCCTAACCCACTCCTCCTCAGAAGTCCATCGATATTCCTGGTAACTTGATTCCTCTGACAGGGTAGAGCAAAGCTGCTGTAGCTGTAGTGTAGGTTTGTCTTGCCATGTGACTTCAATGAGGAAATATATATCATATTCAGGAAATTAGGGGACAAGTGAGGTATATACGTAGTGCTTAAACAGAACTAAAAAACCCAGGAAAAAGTACACAGGCAATAGGCACATTTGTACATGGACCCAGACCTAGTTTTGATGGTAAGAAACAAAATGTGGTGGGCAAGGAAACCTCAGTCTGGTAAATCTTCTAAAATACAACAGTAGAATAACCAGTGCTATAAATAAAAAGGGGGGAAAGCTAAGATGGTATTAACAAATGAGTACTCTCAAGTCTGAGCTGGGCAGGGGGTAGAATATAACAAGAATATCATGACAGAGCAACTTCTATCAAGCTCTTGATTTAATATTGCTTACCCACTCTGTTCTATCCTTTTAATCTCAGCATGAGGGTTTTTTTTGTTGTTGTTTTGTTGTTTTTTTTTAAAGGGGGAAAAAGTGAGGGGGAAAAAACCCCCTCAAAACCAGTTATGTGCTTGCATGCTGCACATAGTACAATCTCCATGATGAAAGTGCCAAGTCAGTACCCTGCTATTATTAATAATGAAAAATGTTTAATAATACAGTTTCTGATAGTGGCCTAACTCTCCTTCTTTCTTTTTTTTTTTTATGGTAATTTGTTTCTTCTTTCATCCTCTAGAACAAATCTTGCTCCTGATTTCAGTGGATTTTCTCATTTGATGATGTGTCAGCTGTAACTTCTCAACTACTGTGTGTTGCAATGAGCTAACTGGTGGAATTTGTGTTGACATGTAATGTTAGTCCCTGGGATAAATTCAGTGATCCATGAAGTCCAAGCAGTGCAGAAGGTGGGTAACACTTTGAAAGTTTTTCTAGTAAAATGGTGCTTCACTGACTTCATGTTTACTCCTCCTACTCAACCTGCTCATCTGCAGATCCAGATCTGATTCATGAGGTATATAATTCAGCAGTCTAGGAATTGCTCAGTTTTCAGTTTTTGCTTTATAGGTTTATTGTCAATAAATCCACATCACTTAATGCAAACTAGTAGTATAGCTTAAAAATAAGCAAACCCCAAACTAGCGTTAACTACTTAGAGCTCTTCTCAAGAATACAGCACGAAATACAGTTTGCTGGTGGGTAATGTGAAAATTATTAGCAAAACTTTATGCATGAGACAGCACTCAGTGAAATTAAAACACTATTAGATGCCATAATCATGTACTGTATCAAAGACTTTGGGTTGCACACAGGTACAAAAGCATGCTCCAAATCATAGTTCCTCATGGTACTTGAAGGAAATTTATGCAGAAGAATCAGGAAAACAGGGTGCTAGCATGGCTAACACCTGAGACAAGGCATGTTACTGCCAGCTGTGGCATGTTTCTTGCTTTCAAGAAAACCAGTAAATGCCTCAAACCATTTATTTCTTTATTTATGAAATGTCTAAACTTTTCTGTCCTCTGTGGTACATGCATTACAAAATGTTTAGCCTTATTTTCATATATGACATTGTTTTATTTGAGCCGGTGTAACGGAATAACGTTTAGTGTCATAGATGAGCAATCTAATGCTTTTTCTACAGAAACATCTGTGGTAGTTTGAATGTTGCATTTTTTTCCATGTGTTGAGTTTGCAAGTGCAGAAGAAACAGGTTTATTTTAGACTAAAATTAGATTACATGTTAATATACAGTAAAGTACTTTCTCCTACTGAAATTGTAGCAAATTTTATGTTAAACAATGATTATTAGGTTTCCATAGAAGACAGTGCAATGGGGTAAATCTCACTTGTAGCAACCTGCATTGTAACTCCACTTAAGGGGGAAGAAAAAAAAAGAAAAAAGAGAGGCTTAGAGTACAGCATAAATGGTGCTGTCCTTATGGCATACAATAACAGGCTGAAGTTGTCATAAACACTCTTTATTTTCATAAGGTCCGGATATGTGCCTTTAAGTCTCATTGGAAGCAAGATTTATTGATCTGGAACCTCTATAGAAACATCTGTGAGGTTCAGTGTATTATTTTCTTATACAAGTTTCTTTCTTTTTGAAAATGAAATGCATACCAATCTTATAAAATGGACAGAACATTATTGATTGGCCACCGGGAAGGTTACATTTAAACGTACGGGGAAAAAATTTACTTTCAAGATGCTTGGTAAAATATTTAGGCTTTTTTTTTTTTAATCATTCCTCTTCACTAGTCCTGATGTGGTCAGGTTTTTTCCTTTCATCAGTAAGGGAAAATTGGAATCTGTGCTCAGCAGCTGTAGACCTGACTGATGGTACATTGCTTACTAGGCCGGTATATGTAGGAGGAATGATTAGATGTAAGTTCAGGATGATCATGGGGAGGAGTATGTGTAGATATACTTACGGCAGAAGTTGCTGTCAATTATGAGGCGGGGCAAAAAGGCCAAGGTAGACATGTAAATGGAGAAACTGAGTAACTCTGAGTACCTGGCAAATGCTGTGATCCTTCCTATGGTCCTTTTCATGCCCCCTCCCCCTTTTCCTTTTGAATCTCCAAAAGCAGAGCAGGGTTGGTTGGTTGGTTGTTTTTTTTCTCCCTGGAGGTGAGGGAATAAGAAGAAATCTTGGTCCCTTAAAAAAAAGGGGGGGGGGGGGGCAGGCAAGAAACTGATTCTGATTACACATTGTGATTTGTAGGGCCAAGAAACATGGTGAGGTATGAGCAATAACATCTGACTTGCTGCATTGTGACTACAGTGTTGGATTTTTCTCTTTTCTTTTTTTTTGCCCCTTTAAATGCAAAGCTGGGATCTGTTGTTTCTGATTAAATGTGTGGTGAGCTGTGTGCCTTTAGAAAATTGCAAAATACTCTCTCCCCACACCGCCATTCCTCCTGCTCTCTATTGCCCAATGTGGAAGCTGTGGCTCTATGGGGATTTACCATTTCCTCCTAGGATCACCTGTGCTGTGGCTTAAATAAAAGTTTGTTTCTTCAGCTGTCTGACTTTCGAGTTTATCTGACTCAGGTTGACCCCTTAGTTTTATAATGAGCTAGTTTATTTGCTTGTGCAAATTGGGTTTTCTTAGACAGAAATATAACAGACTGTAAAGAGGCCAATCTTTTGATCATTTCACCTCCGGAAGGGGGAAATCTACAATGCCTTTCTGCACTCACTGGGCACTCTCTGGGTTGTTAATAACATTAAGTTACTGTTCCTGAACACTTTGTTGCAGGATTTTTTTTTTTTTTAATACCATGTTGTAAAAGTCTGGTGTGTAGAAAAATGTTGTTTCTTCTGTCTATGCTAGAAATATTGATAGGGTTTAGAGCCTTATTACTTTTCTATTTGCAGGAAATATAGAGCCTTTGCTTAGCAACCAGTCTGACTGTTTCTAATTCTTCTTTAAATATATCTTTATGCTACACCTATAGTCATGCATACAGGGAAACACGAGGCAGAATGCTGGAAGAAAAGGAGGAGTAAACAGTTTGTGAAAATGGTGCCAGTTTTTCCTCGATGGGCCTCGATCCTCTAATATAGCCCAAGAAAACTGGGAGTGTTATGCCAAAATATCTTTTTAATAAACAACGTAGGCAGTAGGAAACAATACTGGTCAGGGCTTGTTTTTCTGGCTCAGAGCCTCATTCCAACCTGTTGCAACCAGCTATTGAACGTCTATGGGGACACCCCCATACAAGAGGCCCCATGGAGGAAAGGAACTTTTACATTTCTGTTTGACTGGGATCCTTGCCAGTGGCTAAGTTCAAAGTGCAGTTTCCAGTAATTTGCTGTTACTACTCTGCATGTTTGATAGGCCAGGACAGAAGCATGCAACCTGAAGTAATATTTCCTGATTTCTGACATTTCTCAAGCTATGAATGGAGGTTGCTGTGGCACTAAAACTTGGAAGGGTTTTCCTGACTCCAACACCTTCGATGCTTTTCTTTTCTCCTCTTGTGTAGCCCCCTTCCTTCCCCCCATCTCCTCCCTTAGATCACATTCCCTGCTGTTGTCAGTTCCGTATTTGGATGACATTCATATTGATTGTTTCCCTATGCAAACACTGTGCGGCTGTTCTTATGCAACCAGAAAAATCCTATTGATTTACTGAGTGTGAGGGTTATTTAGATTGATATCCTTGTGTAGGAGTGATAACACTTTCATGTCTGCTTAGAATTATAGTAAATCTTTTCATTTTGGGGGGAGGGGATGCAAATGAATTTCTTTTGCCAAGTTAACTGTAGTAAGAGGGAGGTAGGCACAGGGAAAAGCCAGTAGAATAGCTACTGTTCTCTCTAACATATGCAGTTGTAGGCCATGTGTATGCCATTGTGGTTATGGAAGAAGTATCCTCTATAATTAAGATTATTTAAGCATTGCTATTGTAATCCTTTCTTTTCAGCTTTCCAAAACTTGCCTCTTTTGGGCTGATATTTTCCTGGCTTGTTCTCTGCCATGTCACAACTTATTTATTTATTTTCCAAGCAGGGA
This sequence comes from Haliaeetus albicilla, assembly GCF_947461875.1. Lineage (NCBI taxonomy): Eukaryota > Metazoa > Chordata > Aves > Accipitriformes > Accipitridae > Haliaeetus > Haliaeetus albicilla. Next base: position 2,306,825 of record NC_091483.1, on the reverse strand, counting down.
TACAAATGTTGGAGAGAGTTGAAGAAATGGACCTCTCTTGCCGGTTTGAAAAAAGCTCTTGACGTTTTTGAAAAATAGATCCAGAGTCAAAATGAGCTTTAGGGAGAAAGTTGCCTAGATGTGACGGTCAAAGAGGGGAAAAAGGCTTTTGGTGAACACTATTTTTATTACTGAATAATCTACATTTGTGCAAAAAGTAATGCAAATGTGCTGTGTAAGGGCAGAGCTGAGGTTGTGAGGGCAGCCTTAAATGCTTAAAATCCTGATTATCTTTTTTTACAGTTTAAGTATGCAGACTTCCTAGATATGCAGAGGCGTGGGGGTACTAGTACATCTACCTACAAAAGCAGAGCAGTAGGAAATTTGAAGGTGTGGTATTCAGTTCTAACTGCACCCCTATAGGAAAGTGAATACTTACATGAACAAAAGTGAAGTACTGAAACTGCGCTGATTTTGCACTGAAGCTTCACTTTTTGGCTGAAACTGTCATCTCACCTCTGTTTTGAAAACCAAATAAAATTCCTTTGACTAGTATGTAGCTGGAGTTTTCAAATAAATAAGCAAGCAAATACCTTTTCTTCCAGAGTGCACTGACAGGTGGTCACACCATCCAAGCACTCATGAGGTTTTAATCATTAAACTGAACAGTTCCTTGAAAGCAGAGGAATTCGGAGATAATTCTGATATTTATACTTGTGCTGATCACTTCATATCCACTACATTGTGTCCACTGTGGTGACATACAGAGGACTGCCTAAACAGCAAGCTGAAGGAAACAGCGAGAACATATTTTTGAGCTGAATGTTTCAAATACTGTAACTAGAATTGCATTATTAATGATTAATGCCTTTTTTTCTGATGTTTAGTCAGAAATTCTCTAGGGGGGCAGTGGGAGAAAGCATTGAGTAGCAAATAATCACAAGATGATCTACAGTGGCAATTAATTTGCCCATGACTGTAGTGCATCACTGGTACCAGAGTGTTTGTCATGTGGCAGGCAGCTGTGTTCCACTGCCTCATGCTCAGCCCTCCTCTTTAACCAGCTGCAGTGCATTGGCCTTCCTCTGTTTTGATTTTTGGCCAGAAGGATATGAGTGGAGGGGAAGGGAGAAGCCTGCAACCTGGACTGTGATTTTTCTTTTTTTTTCTTAATTGTGTGTGAGAATAATTCACCAAATGCTGGCTGCACAAATTTGTTAAAACCACAATCTCCTGTGGGTAACAAAGCCTCTGGCTATGTTACAAGCACTGCGAAGTGATTGAAGAATGTCGGGTTGCATCATGAGACCAAACAGCAGGTAAACAAAAGGAGCATGCCATATTCAAATGAAATAACTCCTCATAAACCTGGAGGATTGCAGTGAACTTTGTGCAGCGGTGTTGCTGAGTAGCTTCCTGGCCAAGAGACGCACCAAAGATGTTACACTGAATATCTGTAATGGGTTACTATGCTGAAACTGCAACCTAACTGTTGAGGAAGATGTAGGGCTCACTAGATCATATAGGAAATTTTCAATATAGTTCTTTGTGTCTTCACTGTTGATATGTGAAACCAGAATAATATTCAAGAGGCTTTCTTTGTTCTCCATAATATTTGCTTGAACGTGAATTGTACAGAGGGAGTTGGTTCTGTACTTTGATATCATCTGTAGAAAATAAGAAATCATGAAAGAAGGAACATGTCCTGTTGCTCATTGTAACAATAAACGTTGAAAATGATTCAATGATCTGTAAAGTTCAGCATGGGTCTTACTCAAATAGTGAAATTTATGAGAACAGAGCAACTGTCACACTAGATTAGATCAAAGGTTATTGTGACCGAGTATCCTGTCTCCAGCAGAGGCTGGTGAGAGAGGGATTGGGAAAAGTCCTGAGAAAAGGGGTATATATTTGAAATGATCTTTCCCCTGCTGTATATTTTCAGCTTCTGACAGTGTTGTATAGCAACTTTCTAGTCTGATGTTTGCATTCAGACCATTGTGCTTGATAGCTGCTGCTGAACGTATTTGTCATTCATTTCTCTGATCTCAGTTTTAACCTATGTGCTTCTTTGCCTCGACCAGCCCCTGTGGGCACTGAGTTCCACACTGTAATTGTTATATGAAAAAGCAATTCCCTTTGTTTCTAAATTGCGGCCAGTTTAAAAACAGGCTTCTCTGCTTCCTTTATTAGATATGGTAAATCATTCCCTTTTTTATCACATTATTCCATTCATTATTTTCTAGATGTCAATTCTGTCCTCTCTTGGCCAGCTGGTTTGTCCTAATTTATTTAGTTTCTTCTTGTCCAGAAGTTGTCCTCTACCTGTTACTTTTCACATTGCCTTTTTCTCTAATCTTGTCTAGTTCTACTGTATGCTTTGTGGGATGCATGGTGCGGACGTGAATGCACTGCTGTAATCAAAAGACCCTAAAGTGTAGCCCATGGTGTGTAACCCCGTAAGGTTGCTTGTATGAGCAAATGACTGTGGACTTGAGCCAAAGGTCACACTGATTAGCCTTAGAAGACCAGTACTGTCAGGCTTTGTCTGTGTGGTGTCAGAACAAGATAAAGCTGTACAAGTGCTCCTTGTTACATGCTTTAAGTTCATCATCTCTGTTCTGAGGTTACAGCTGGGATGCCAAAGCTTTGGGTAAACCATACTTCAAGTTCCAGCACCTAAAACAGTGGGTGCCAAAAGAAAAAGGTGATACCAGCCATCACGGGATGATGAAAGTCTGTGACATGCTGGGGGAGGAGGAGGGGAGAAGTTCCTAACTTGTTCAACAAAAAGCTATTATACCCCCTCCCGTCCCACCCCTGCAATCCTCAAGTTGGGTAGTTTTTCAGGGTTTTTTGTGATCCCTTTTGGTTATTTGCATACGTGGATTTCTGCCTGTGAATGCTGATTATGCATTGCCCTTGAAAAGCAATTTTTGTAGTGGAAGATGGGGATATATGTTTGAGGCTCCTCTCAAATCTTTGGCTTCACAGAGCACTGAAGGCCCCATGCACTTCAATAACAGCCATTTGCACAAGCTTTATAACGCAGCAAAAATTCGTTGTTCCTTTTGTGGCAACGTTATAAGTCAATAATTTGGGCTCAGATTGTGTCCATGTCCAGTGAAGAGTGAGGATTTCATTCCCCCTTCCCCTTACTGTCCTGTGTAGGGAATCCAGACCCATTCCCTGCAGGGAGCCGAGCAGGCGAAAGGAAGGGAGTGCCGTCCTCTTGGGAGCTGTTATGGCATCCACTCCCCCCAGGAAAGAGGAGGGAGGAATTCCGACAATTCCTTGCCAAGCTATTCCAAGGACAGAGCACTTACACCCCACCAGCTAATCAGGGCTGTTCCTGAAGGCTTTATTTTAGCATCTGGACTTCAGTAACTTTTTTAAGCCTAGTTTTGTACTGAGGATTACTGTGAATTTAGATCCAAACCATTGCTTGAGTTGCATATCCAAAATAAGCATTGTTAACAAAAGCCAAGTGCCTTATGCATTTTATTCAGTGCTAAGAGCAGCTTGACTGCTAATATTTCATGTGCTGAAAGAAATGGAGCTGTAGCGTTTCAAGCTAATTCTGGAATTTTGAAGCATATCCTGCATGGCAAACTGTAATGCCCATGATTATGCTAGTGGCGATTGGTTTGAGGCCAGTGAGACATGGGTGCAGAAAGATACAGGACCAAGTCCTTAGAGGAAGACAAACGTGCTCTTTGCCATGTTTGTTTAATATTGTACTATTAGTTTTTTGAAGTGCCTTTGTGTATAATGTCTGCCCATGTTACCTTTTAAAATTTTTTCCAGGTCTGCTACTGTTCAAATAAATCATATAGCAAAGCAAGAACTTATCCTGTCTCCTCCTAAAGCACGTAGGCTTAATGCTTTTGCTGCCTAAGTAATTCTAACAGTCATGTTATTAGAGAGGTTTAAATAAAATTCTGCTATATATCCTAGCAGTTACTTTGGAGAAATATGTGGGGAAGGGAGGAACAAGGTAAGAAAGGAGAGAGTGGCTGTCTGAATCGAGGGAATGAGGAGAGCACTTACCTCTCTTCTCTTGCTGTGTCAGTCCAGCCTGAGTATCAGCACGAAGGAGTTTTGTGTCCTTCATTTTGTAGGAATCCATGAACACGACAGGGTAGAACCAAGCAGGACTGAACTAGTCTGGAAGCTGTATTGCTTTGTGTGCCACAACAGTGTTTCTCTCCAGCTCTGGTTGAGCATTCTGGCTTTATACAGCAGCTAGCTACACAAACAGAAGAAAAGCTTATTTTTCCTTGCGTTGCTTTTGCCCTTTATGCTCTAGACTTTACAAGGAATGTAACTTTTCTGTGTATTGAGCCAAAGGATTCCTAAGTGAAGGAGCAGATTATTTGTTCCACAATGTGCATGTTAGTGAAAAGTGCAGAGCAATGGATGTAGCCCATTTAATAGCTATTAAGCTGTATAGTACATGGGTGTAGCGAAAGCTTCAACTTGCATGGGTGGCTTTTTGGCAAATACAAGGATACAAAAAGAAATGGAACAGTTCTATTGGTGTGTTGGAAGACAAGGCCCAGATAAGTAGTGTTGTTAACCAGTAGGGAGAGCAATTAATGACCAGGTGGAGAGCATCCGCTCCAGGTGCAGAATATGAGTATTGAAACAGCACTGACCTGGGACACTCTGACTTTTACAGTAGAGTAATAAGAATGGAATATGCAGATGAATGAAAGCTAATTTAGTGACGTCTGGCTATAATCCCCTTGTCACAAGCCCCTTTATTATCTAATAATCTTATAAGTGTAGGGACATCAAACTGTAAGAGTGAAAAGATTCTGAATTGTCTCTCTTGTTTGTCACCCTTTCTAGGGAGAAAAGTATTGGTGACCATATAAATCTGTAGAGGAGTGAGACAATAATTTGAGTATGTGTAGAACATGATACATTGTTATTGTCTGAAAGGTAGAAAAATGGCTGTCAGGAGATGATTCGCAAAGCTTTTAATTGTAAATCGGGATTCCAGGTGATTAAATTCTGTGGGGACTTGATTAGATTTGTGGTCTCCCCCCCTCAACATCCTGGGATAATGATTAGTTCACTATCTCAAGCTGTCTCTAATAATGGGATGATTCTATTAGTTGGATGTTTCTGCTAAAATTATTTGCAATAAAATAATTGTTTAGAGTTGCATTTGCATGGTAAGGGACAGGTTTTGGCTGTTAAGGTAGGATGAACAGATCAGATCACAGGGTTGCTTACAGATTCAGGAACATGGGGTGGTGGTTTATAGTATCTTCACCTACAGACTGTTGGGACTGTGAGTTGTCCTTGGTTTGTTCTTTTGGAGATTGTTCTACTGTTCTTAAACATTTGAGAAGCTAAAGAGATATCGCGGTTCTCTGGTCTGGTGTCTAGGATACTTAGTTGTCTGGAGGTGGACACCAGCTCCTTGCTCCAGTGAACATTTGGAATACAAATTTCTCACCTCATCTTTCTTTTGCCCGCCGTTTATACTTCCCCTATCATCAGTCTTTTGGGATATGGAAACTGTATGAATGTAGCTGTTGGCTACACTGGGGATGCCTGCTCTACCTACCTGCTGCCAGGAAGCCTTCCTGAAAGTTTTCTGGGGCTAGATCTTACATTGTGATTGCAACGAATGTGTTTTCTAGAGCAAGGCTTACAAATGCAGTACGCAGAAGAAAAGTTAGCCTGAAAATCCCATCAGAAGAAAAAAGGAGCTGAGAAAATTGGTGTCTTAGGACTTGAATTCTGAATTTTTCTAAGGATGAAAATCTAGAGACCTGCAGGATTAGGATTAGCTAGGTCAGGGCTTGAAGGCAGTTGGTGTTACCAGAGAGAGAGAGATACCCAAGTCTATCTTTTGGATTTAGCTTTGTATATTAACTCCTAGAAAGATGTAATGTGCTAACCACATAGTTAAGCTCAGAGCATCCCTTTCCTATTTCCCTTGGCAGCCAGTTTGTTTAACTGTAGGTCATGCCAGGAAGGAAGAAACCTGAAACAAATCAAAGCTCCTCTTCATTTTCTAGTCTGACTTTCTCACCTGATACATTGTGGTGAATCGCTGTGGGAAGCTCGAATTCTGCCATATGCTGTGGGCTGTGATACAGCACAACCTGACTTACCCAGGCTGTGTCAGCTACAGGAAGTCTGAAAACGTGGTTTCCTGAAAAACAAGTGAAAGGAGGGGAAGTACGTAGTTTTTGTTTTGAAGATGGCATTATTGGAAACTCCATGAGCAGTTATGTCAAAATACCTATGAAGTAGCTATTTAGTCATAGGAATAGTTGCCATTTATTTACAAGGCATTTGTGCATGAATTAGGAAAAATCCTTTAGCATGTGTCAAACCTCACAGAGATGAGTAATTCTGTGGAAATAGTGTGCGTGTCAGACGTGACTGCTTGTTACCCTGTACTCTGTCCTTTGTTTTTGAGAAGACTCAAATATATGTGCTAGCAATAATTCAGTGTAAACCAGGCAGTGTCTGGTATAATCCACTTGTTTCTTGCATTTCAGTGGAAGATGCAAGATTTTTTTACTGAGAAAGCATTACCTTGACAAAATCAAATTGTGAGGCAGTTTGCCAGTTGGTGTTAGCTAGTAAGCACTGGTTTGCATTGGGTTAGGACCTGATCTCTTTACTTTTAGGTTAATAATAGCTATCTTAAGAATTAATTTCCCCAAATGCATAAGCACTTGTTAGTGAAACCATCCTGTGCTGTGCAGGGGCGGTTGTGATTGTTATCTTTCTCCAATTTCTTAATTTTATGTGTAGAAAATAAAGCTCTTTGTTTCAGCACCTGTGGCCTAAGGTAGGAGTGGGGTCTGTGGTACATGGCTGATGTGTGAGGCTAGGAACTGGAATCAAACTCAGTGCTTCTCTTCAGGCTCCACATCTTAACTTTAATTACTTTTTTACATGATTCCCTTGAAATGTTTTGTGTTTTTCCCAGTGCTTTAATACTGAATCTCTTATTTCCTAGACAGGTCCCTGAGCAACCTGATCTAACTGGGACCTGCTTGGAGCTGGGAGTTGGACTAGATCTCCAGGGGTCCTTTCCAATGTACACTATTCTATGAAAAGTAAAAGATGCTTTGGGGGCTGATAGGTGAGGGATAACAGGGCAAGCTGTGGAGCTGGAGAAGCCACAAGCACTCCATTTTACCCAAAGATATGAACCACTGTTATTTTCCTGTATTTGTTGTTTCCATCTTCCTGCAGTAAATTTAATGACCATTGTGCAGGACTTTCTTACAAGGGCCCTACTAGGAAATTATCTACAGAGGACTGAAGATGGAATTTCTGGTTAGCAATTTGTATGAAGTCAACCTTTCTTAACATCAGTTCTAATTAAATTGACATAGCTTCTGTACCTGCATGCATATAGTTTAAGTACAGGCGGAACGTAAATGTATGGCATGCAAAATGATGGATATCTGCAGAGAGCTCTCAAGTGAAGTGATGCAGCTTTGGTGAGCAAAGAAACATCTGGAGATGCCAGCAAGTGTAAATTGGAATATAGTTTGTTTTTTTTTTTTTTTTTTTTAAGCAGGCAGAAGGGCTGGGGAAGATAAAATACAGAAGATACCTTGTCCCCACTGAAGATACTGACAGACTGAGGGACCCCAGTGGACCTTGCTGCCCCATGTGTTTCTGCAGGGATTTCAGTCCAGCCAGGGCAGCAGTAACCCTGCATGATTTGAGAGAAAGAAAGTACAGTCCTTTTTTTCAGTGAGCTAATTTGATTTGTTCTTTATCTGTCAGAGTAGTTGCAGCCTAAAGAGCAGTTGTGGGGCAGCTTTGTGCCCAATTCTTCCCTGGACTGGCACTGTTGGGAATTGGTCAGCCAATTGTAGAAAGAAAGTGTTTCTCCTGGGCCTCTATTAAATCTCTCTGCTTTGAGCTTCCTACTGACACAGGTGGCTTATGTTGGGCATGTCATGTTGACAGGCAAAAAAAAGGCTAAACTGTGGACCTTGAGCATGTACAGGTATGCATTAAATGCAGACCACAGTAGTACCAGTGCTGTAAAAGCTCAGCCGGGGGTTTTGTATTATAAGCCAAAATTTCATGGTCCTTCAGTGTTAAGCTTATGCATGGATTATACACAGGGATGATTTCAGTGCTTTGTGAAATCAGTGTTGCAGACACCTGAAATAGTGGATTTTTATAAAAATGTTTGCAGGGTAAATTTAGTAATTCATCAGTCAAGAATTGTTGACATAATGAAAGCACTCTCTTGCATGCTCATGAGTTCTTCTGCATACTTGTGGTTACAAGTGTGTCTGTGTCTAAGGAATATATATGGTAACAGAAGTATAGATATGCAAGGATAGCTGTTTAGTTCCTGAAGCTAGTGTGTATACTATAAATCTTCTGAAGTAAATGTCTAGCATCTGTTTCACAGTTCACTTGTGGCATAAATATCAAGATCAGTACTTTGCTGTTCACCAAAATGTCTGAATCCTACATCATGCTTTGTACAAAGCCCCTGTACAAGAACAGCACTTGAAAGTTTTACCTGCAGAAAAGCTTCCTGTTCAGACTTTGTCAACAGATGCACGAAGCGCAAGAATTACTGTTGACAGTGAACACTTTATTATGGGGCAAAAGATCCTCTTAAGAATGTAAGGTCAGCAGTCTGTGAGTGAAGAATTTCTTATGCATATCAACACACAAATGTTTGATGCCTAATCCTTTAATATGATTTTTATGGATTGATTTCAACAGGAATTCAAGGACAAATCTTCAGTAGCTGAATGGCCTTCTAGCAACAAGCTGGCTTTGTTGGAATTCATGCTGAAAAATTATCTCACTCTAGTTATTTTTTCATTTTGTGATTGCTATATACCAGCAGCCCAATCCTGTAGCTCATCTTCTGTTTCTTACTACTACTTACTAAAGCAAACTCCTATTGACCTTTTTGAGTATTTTGCTAAACTACGTGTTTCTGTTTATGCAGGGGGTATATAGAATGGTTTTCAACATTCTAATGGAGATGCCTTTAATGCTCCATTTACGGCACTGTACTTTGATATTTGCAAATTATTGGAAAGTCACAAAAAGCTTTGTGATAAAAGATAGTTCTGCCTCTAAATGCTTCCTTGCTGTTGAATTTACATCTCTTTCAGGCGGTTATTGAATATCCCAGAACATTTCCTCTAAGAGCAGTGACTGTAAAGTTTCACTCTTTGGCCCAATGAAGACAGCAAAGCTGTGCTATCTAATTTAAGCTTGTGTGTATATAGGGTCATGAGTGTGTGAATGCTTACATATCTGTATGCTGCAGTGACTTAGAATTGTTTGGGATCAGAAGCACAATTTGCTGTTAACTTTATTGGTAAGTTTGTGGATAATTTCCAGCAGATGTTTCCTAATATAAATGTAGTTTCTTATCCCTGTGTTTTTAGTGGTAGAAACTAAGCTAAGAAACTAAATAAGCTAAGTTTTCAAAGTAAAGCATGATAGTTTATGAGGATGATCTTTCCTCAGATGTTAAATGAATTCACTGATGTCTGGGAAGGCATAAAAATAAATAGTATCTATTTAATGAATGGAATCAAAGATATTACAGTTTTATAAACTTTGAAAAAACTGCCTAGATACAACCTCTCACTGTAACTTAGTTTGTGATGCATGCTTTCAATAATATGCGTCTGTAAATCTCCTTCAGGAACTATTCGGTGGACTCTGCTTCATCCAGTATCAGTAGTCTGAGACTTCAGTGTCACTTAACATGAGATCCCTGTAACATGATTAAGAGTTTTGCATTAGTTTTTCATTTCACCAAAAGGCACCTCTAAACTTGTAATTAACTGCAAATATTTGATCAAGCTACTAAGCCAAGCTAGCTTAGCAGTACCTGAGTATCATCTGTTACATGTGTTGTGTATGCAGTTTTGTGGTGGTTCCTCCCCACCCCTGGCCCCGTGACATGAACTACACTGATGAGACATTACAGTTAACCCCAAAGATTTTGGTTGTGTTGTATCCTGGGACCCTGGTGTCTTAGGGCAGACAATATTAACATGTGGATGACTCTATCATACATGTTAGTCTGAGCTGACGTTTCATGGCCATAGGGTTTGTCAGTCTTGTAAAGCTACTACTGATTCAGAACATAATTTCCATTGTATGTATGGCCAACGGCCCTCTTGCTTTCAGCTGGACTAGGTGACTTCTCTTGCATGGCAAATTGTAATTGGTTTGAGAGTAAACTCTTAGTCCTTCAGTAATTTCTCTGTGAGAGTCCATCCTGAATGTCTATAGAGCTCTGGCATGTTATCCAGAGACTTGCATAGTCCTCCTTCCCTTCCAAAAATAACCTTTTAGCTATAAGTCTTTCCAAAGCTGTTGCTACTTTTCTGTTTTGTGTTAGAATATCTTTCTCCTGTATCTTATCTTTATGCGGAACATAGCCCTTCTCTAAACTGTCACGTAGTTTGTAGTGAGCTCAGGAAGAAGAGGCATCTGGAAGCTACTAAAAACATCAAGTGCTTCAAAACCAGCTGTTGTCAGAAGTAAAGATACCTTTTGGTTTAAGTGATGGCTAAACTTTTTCCAGCTGTTGCTCTTGTCAAAGAATTTTAATTTGGAAAGAAGTGAAGGCTTTTCACTATACTGTTCCTCCACCTGAGGTACTGCTTTAGTTCACTCCAGATATTCACTAATCTCGCTGAGCAGAGGAGCTGGACATGGGTTTATTTTGTTTAGTGTGCGAGTTCTGCCTGATCCACCCTATTTAGTGTGATCTGTCTGTTCAAGGACAGTGAACCTCTTAGACTGCACCTGTGGTACTTGACCTAGGAGGTCTTCCCAGTTCCTGGGACTAGGTACGTGTGCCAGACATACCCTGAATCTATATTAGGGTGAGACTCTGGGCTCAAGGTGACTTCCACTTTCCCCTTGCTTCTCCTTAGAAGCAATCCAGGTGAATAGACTAGATGTGAGCTTTAACACACTCTGACAGCTCCCAGATCTGGATGGTTTGAGGGCAAAGAGGGAATGTCAAGCCTGGAAAGCATGCCAGGCTATCACCAGCAGGGATCTGGGCAAGACCTTAGAAGACCTGTTACCTACAAAGTATCTAAAGAGATTTCATCTGTTTAATTTCTTAAGTTTCTTGAGTTTGTTTTATTGCAAACCTTCTGGTCATTTTACATAATGTTGCAAAGGTTATGCTATGGATTCTCCATGTTATCCCTGGAAGATATGGGCAATATCCAGGAGAGGAGAGATTTTTAAAGATATTTTCAGTAGCTCAGAATGAATTGGGCTTTCTTTATTGGGGCATATTCACCACTGTAAACTCTGAACATTACCTACTTTTCTGCTAATGCCTGGGGCTTTACTATCATTGCTGATACTGCATTTCTGGCACTGTATTGGCTCAAATACCCATGCCCAAAATAAAATAAAAGCATTCAGTTTGTTGATTGTGTTTCCAGAAAATGTTTCTTATGTTGAATTACTACATTGCTGTCTGCTTGAAAATCTGAGCGTTACACAAAAATTACTCCAGTTTTTTTCTTTCCTTCTACAGGTGAGAATATTTAACAATATGGGAAAAACATAGGAAATGAACTTCTGTGTGGTTGTGTTTTTGGCTTTTTTTTTTTTTTTTTTAAAACTTGGATTTTTTTTAATATGTGGACAGTCAGGCAGAATAGAGAATTAAGAAGCACAAATAAGTATATGCAGTGGCTATGAAGGAGGTGGCTTGAAAAGTTCATTTTATTCTCAGTTTCCCTTAGATCTATTTGTGACCTAGTAGGCCTGTGCTAAAACTATTTTTGTTCTGTAATCTAGGGGCAGAAAATGACACCAGCAAAACTTTCAGGTAGTCCACTTTAGTAGCAGCTACAGCAATCAAAGGCATTCAGTGCCTTTCCTGCAAGGAAAGGGTTATCTATACTCTCAAATGTGAGAGCACACCCTGCTCTAGCCTGCAGGCACACAGATAATAATAACATGGAAGGATGGCAGCCTGCGCTCTGGAACGGTTTATGAGGAGGAAGTCCGCAATTACATATTTCTGGGCAAACATTAACCAAGACTGAAGCTTAGCTTCGAAGAAAAACAACAGACTGGAACCTCCAGTAATATAGCTGTTATGCTGACTGGAAGTAGCAAACATTCATGTAGCATTAGAAGCAAAGTAAGAATAGCTTGACAACAAAGCAAAAGGCTTAATAATATTAGCATATCCTGGTGTGCACTTGCAGAAAGTATCTTTCCTGATGCAGTCCTCCAGTGATATTGGCAAGAGCAAGGAGATTTTTTTAGGTACTCTCTAGCTTTCTGAAAACAGACCTAAGCCAAAGTAATGGAACTATTGTTTGCTGTGCTAAAGGCCTAATCCATTTATATCGGTGGTTTCAGAGCTTACCACCACACACTGAAGTTTCTCCTTTAAAAAACAAGTTACTTTGGGCATCTCTCAATCACTGCGGTTACCATGCTAGAAACAATTGCTATTCTGTCCTGTGGTTTTGTAAAGTAGCAGTCTTATTTAGAGCTTTGTGTGCTAAACTCGGATATGCCCATTCTATTATAGAGTCTGTGTACCTAAAAATGGAATTGTTACACTAAAATTAAGTAGACAGCCAAATGATACATACTTCCTCTCCTTTGTTTTTTCTGACAGACCACAATTACTGCAGAGAAGCTGTCCACTCATTACTGCAAGCTCTGGGGAAAAGGAGTGACAGAACATAGACCAATACAGGAGAGGAGCGTTAGTCTAAAGAGATGCTTGCTGTGGCAAGCATAATATATAAATTCCAAAGTTAAGCACTTTGGAAAAAGTCCAAAAGATGAAGATACATACATTACTGCTGCTAGGGGGAAGGAAGGGAATCTTAAATCTCTCCATAGAGAATATTTACTTGGCTTTTCTTTCCTTTCCTTTTTTTAAAGGGCAAGACAGCTGTGACTGAGAAACCTTACACTTGGATTAGACTATTGGAATCAGGTTTAGTGGTAAAAGTTCATTTATTCTGTTTTTAGCTGGGCTAAAATAGACTAGATATTTCAGGAGATAAGTTTAGTGTCCTAACATCATTCACTGCTAGGGCAGACATGTACCTACCTACTCCTGCTAGGAACTTGAAATCACTAACATCTGATATCCCTTAGGAAAGCTAAAATGAAGTGAAGTTACTGGCTCAGCTGACTTCATGGTGGACAGTTGTTCCTGCCCCAGTGCCTGTCTTCACAATTAGTACTGATTAACAGTCATGCTGCAACCAATACTCCACAGTGAGACTGGAATGGAAAATGCAGTCTTGGGGACTCTGTGAGGACCCTTGCAACAACATAATATCTTCAAAAAGCAGCTGATCCTGCTTTGCCTACTCTGATGATGGACAATTGTGTTCTTTGGTTTTGTCTTCTCCCTTCTCTCCTGTGCTTGATACTGCACATTTTGTGATGTCAAAGCAGCTTTTAAAAGCACTCACTTCTGCCTCAAGTATTTTAGCAGGTTAATCGAGAAGTATTTTAACAAAATGCAAAGTAAACAGTGATTTCTGTCATAGAATGATTTCTGCTGTCTCTATTCTTGCACTTTGAAAACCCAGAATATTACTAGGTAAGTACACCAGTAGATTATTTTAGGTACACCTGAAGAGACCCGTTTCTGACATTTTGGAAAGGGCCAGCTTCAGAGGGATGGAAAGAACTGGCCTGTTGTGATGAGTATAGCTGGATTTTATTGTAATAAAGGAATAAAGAATACTGACTCCTAGATAAGTATCCCTCCACATATTTTTATCTAACTAAAATAAAACCATGTTTGTGTTAAAATAGGGAAGATTAATGGGAGAATGGGAGGGGACATAGTTTCACCTCTTGTTGTAAAAGGAGCGCAAGTCTAAGCTTGACAAAAAGCTGCTTTTTTTGGTTTGTTTTGAGGATGGACAAATTACAGATAGCTTACAGATAAGAGTTGCACAGGTCTTTTGGATTTTCCTTTTATATTTTATTGCATCTTTCAAATTATGTTCTTGAAGGCTGAACCTGGACTTAAGTTAGTCTTTTAATGATGTGTCTGTATAAGCTTTTATAGGTTGGTATTGTTCTCTCCTGAATGGCAGCAAATTTGGTCCCTGCTGAAGTAAACTGTCCTTCTCCTTTCAGGAACCTTAGTACCATGTCAGTGAACCAGTAAAGGATGAGAATCTAAGCAGAATATTCAAGTCAGATTTTTTTGCCTGTTCAAAAAGTTACTCATTGCATTGTCATTCATAATCATCTTCCCATGTGACAGGATGGGCTTGTCAGATCCCAGAGAGATAAAGCTGAATTTGTCAGCTCCTGGAGGGCCAAAGTAAGCATCCTTCTGACTAAGGGTCTTGGGAGCGGTGTGAATTTGGAGTTACATGCTGTTGAGTGGCACAGAAAATATGGTTGTGTAAGTGTGGTTAGTGGTTAATGATTTTTCTCTTTCTCATTCTCTCTTTGCCTTCTGTGCTCCTTGCTCTGTACGTGATAGCAGGAAGGAGGATTGGATGGAGCAATGTAACGTCTTCAACTTTTCCTAACTGAATCAATGTTGTCCACTCTAGAAGTCATCTTTGGTCTTCTGTAAAGGACCATGAAGACATGATAGATGTCTTCTGCCACTGCAGTGTGGAAGGTGGGTCTTTAATATTCTCCTGCCCACTGCGAGCTCTGCCTGATGGCTCTTCTCTCATCTTTACTTACATCAAAACATGAGACTGCTCAGGTGTTTTCCTCTATAAGCTGCCTCTTTAAAAGGGGAACTTCCCATGAAGAATCTGTTTACAATCTGATGGTCCCTATACTCAGTGGGACTCACAAGCCAAAATGAAATGCAAAGATTTGATGAGAGCTTCCAAAGGGAGAGAGAGGGAGCCCTGAACTCATCATCTGGTTTGGAAGAGGTCTTTTATCATCTTTATGCTGGTGGTCAGGGTTGATAATAACAGTGAATTAAACAGATCTTCAACAGGTGCAGTGGTTACCTAGCAGATGAAACAAAACACTAAGAATCACCTGAAATCTTACCAGTGGTAGTTAGTGTACCATATGATACACTACATTTGTCTCATTTTGACTCCCTAGTGCATTGCTTCAGCACGCAAGCCTCTGCCACATTGGGTGTGAGAAAGCGCCTTGTACCATCTGCCTCCTTCCTCCACACATCCATCAGCATCCATGCACCAGCTTGTACTTGGTAAGAACACTGAAAGGAGATGTGATTTGGATTTAATCATTAGCAAATGTCCCTTGACTGTTTCTCAGTTGCCCATCTGAGTTTAATTCCAAGAGAAGGAAACTGATGTATTCCTGCCTTCAGGTATAATTACTTCAAGACAGATTGACCGTTTAAGCACACACGACACTGCTTTGCTTTAATTAGAGTAAATTGGCAGAATTTATATGACCGGTAGTTTTGGGGACTGTCAGATGCATGAAAGTATATTTTGCATATCATTTCCTGCTGAGGCTAAGACCAAGGTACTAGCTGAAAGGCTTGTAATTAGGATAAAAACACTTTGTAAATTTAACCCTATCTCCATTAGGAGTAGAATTGAACTGGCTGAGGGAAAGGGTGGTGCTCTGGGAAGAGAAAAACATTTGAAACAGAATGTGAAGCAAGAAGTTGCTGGAGACTGTGCTATAACACAGAAAAGTCTTATTGCCAAATTGAAACCTTTGTAGACAGGCACATGTGATTTGTAAGTGCGTAAGTAAGATTTATAAACCTAAAGTTAATTTTTTGGAAGGTTGTTCTGGTATATCATATAACCCCAGTGTTGATAATAACTGAGATTTAAAAAAAAAAAAAAAAAAAAAAGAGTTTTGGCTGGATGTCCTGTCACAACAGGTCCTAATGCACTGATTCAGAGTGCCCTGCAATAACATTAGCCTTTGCTGTATCTATTCCTGACTTGACCCTCAGCTGTAACTTGCCTGTCCGCTAACAGCAGTGCAAGCAACGAGTGCTTAGTACACAAAAAGATCCCAAATAACTGACTGAACAGTAAGTGAAGATCAGGAGTGCTGTTGAGCCCCTTCTGTACTGAGCACTGAGAGACAGTGCTCAGAGAAACCTGAAGGGACGAGTCTCCCCTGTGCTGTGCCCTAGACCTCTTGATTGGAGAAGCACCTTCATAAATCAGGAACAGGGAGCTGAGTGGTGCTGAGCACCTGCTGATGCCGATGGATGTTGTTAGTGTTGTTTGGATGCAGTTTACAGTCTGTCTCTGCCTGGCTGCCAGTGAATCTCCATTTAAAAAGTTGTGGAAGATGAATGGTCCTTAGTTTTCCCAAAGAAAGGGAATAGCTGACTAGAGGTTCAAATGTGATTAACTCATTGGCATGGGGTTTGCTAACTGATCTCTGTTTGATGTTGGGAGCTTTTACTGACAGTATTCCCTGAGAAGCTTGTGAATTAACAAGAGTTGCAGGCAGCAGAATTTTTTTCTGGAATGGCCCCAAATTTATTAGTTCCTGTTTTATTGCTTAGTATATGAGAGGGGGCAATACCACCCTGCTGATTTAAAGTTTGGTGTAAAAGCCTAGTGAAAGTGGCCTTGAACCTCTTCTATGATGGGGTCAGGATGGTATGTGAGTCTGTTTACCTGAGGATGCTGCAAATATGGTGGGCCCAGCATGCCTAACTATTCTACTTTCTATTTTCTTCATAATTTGTCCTGGGCCTGAGATCTTTGAAGGAAGTGGAGGGGCTGTGGTCTTTAACACTTGGGTCCCAATGCTTAAGTCACTGAACAGCTCAGTGTTTTTCTGAGAGGAGTGTTATTTCAATGTCAGCTGCACAGGCTTAGACACAGCTTTAATTTGTTTGAAGTGTGCCACTATCCGAATGTGCTATATGTGGATCCAATAGTCCCTTGAAACTGTGTTTTTCTCTAGTTGAGGTGGTGGAGTCTGTATGTGGATGGAGGTGGATATCTTGTGTTAGTCATGAGAGAGGCTAGTCTGGCTGCTCCTTGTTTCTTGTTGCTTTCATGGGATTTTTGGCTCTGTGACCTAGTTTGAATACAGTCAGCAAGATCTACATCTGCTGATGAGTTAAGAGCTTGCTGTCAGCACCCATTCTTCCAGTGCAGTATCAGTACTTCAGATTTCAGTCACTGTAATCTCTCTGCTTTCAGAAATGGAGTCCTGCAACCCTGAAAACTAGACACAGCAGAAATCCTTTTGATCTTTTTTTCCCAAGACCATGCATTGACAACAAAGTGGCAGGACTAAAGTAAGAAAGTTTGAAGGAAAACTCTAGGAATTCCTTGCTGTTCATTGTGCTCCTGTCTTTTAATACAAATGTTGCAATAGCAATTTGTGATAAGAAACAGTTTTTCTGAAGTCATGCGTTCCAGGCTTAAGTGAAGTGGCAGAAATAAGGGTTTAAGATGAGTAAAGAGTATTTAGTGCAGTATAAGAATGGTGGCCTTCTTGGTGGTTCAGCTGGGCGTTTGTTTCTAAGCCCAGCACACGTATTTTCTTCTGTCGCTTTTATTTTTAGTGGGATGCTGGGGATGCAAAACAAATATGAAAGGTTTAGAATGGCAGTTTGCACTGTGACTAATCTGTCTTCTGTGAAGCTAATAATTTTCCCGAATACTTTCACGAGGGAAGTCATAGACTTGTATTTTTCACTGCATGGCATATCACAAACTAGAAACGTGGTTAATGGCTGCTAATAACTCCCTGAATTCACCTCTTCAGGGAGTCTTTCCTCAGGAGAGCCGTTATCGTTAATCTGGTTAAATCTGGATGTTTTCCCTTCTTCTCTTATGTTGTTTGTTCTGCTTTGAGGTAGTTACAGTTCATTTATGTCTAGTGAAGGAACAAGTGGCATTTGCCACAGTCAGCTGCAAGGGCTCATGGGCATCCATTTGCATAGGCCTTGTTACAAAGGCAGACCACATCCTGGTGAGGACAAAGTGCTGTCTGATACCCAGCCTGCATACACCAGTGCCTCCCTGGAGGGGAGCCAGGATGTGGGCAGGCTTTGTAAGAAGGCACTGTTTTAGTCTGTGTGGAAGTTGAAGGAAGGGATAAACCGACTAAATTAATCTTTCTTTCCATTCTCTGGCAGAGCTTCCACCAGTCAAAATATGCATATGATTCACTACAGTATAAATTTTTCCTGTGCTTTTTGTTTGTTGTCATCTAGGAGAAAAGCTGTGTGTCACTCGGCTACGTTTCGCTTGGAGCAGTAAATATTTAGAGAAGACTGAAGACCCTAGCTTAGGTAACTTCTTGCAAAGATATTCCTGCTCCGTATCTAAGAGGTGTCTTTGCAACCAAGTGATAAATACGTTTATCATCTTCCATCTAACAAGTTTAAAAAACCCCACACGACATAAGTACTAGGATTTAAACTTCAAGCTCTTACTGAAATGGGTAGGTAAGCATCTATATGCTTGTCAGCTGTGTCTGACATATATATATAAGAGAAAACCTGAGCTTGTGGGGAAGAGGGTGAAGATGCTGTTGTAGTACAAATACAAATCATTATTATCTGCCAGTTAAGGACAGCAAGATGAATCCACAAAGTGTTCAGTAATTTGTCTGAAGTTATATTTGGTGACAAACTTGGAGATATTACCCCATATTTCCTGATTTTGGGTGTGTAAAAAAAAAAAAAAAAAACCAAACAAAAAAACAAACAAACAAAAAAACAAACCCCCCAAAACCCCAACAACAACAAAATATCAGAGAAACAACTGTTGTTCTTTTCATTTAAACAGCACCATAAAATATGGACTTGGTGGAATGCTGAATACAACTTAGGGTGATTTTTTAAAAGGAGTGGGACTGCATAGGTTTGTGGTGGTGTTGGTTTTTTGGTTGTGTGGGTTTTTTTTAAGCCTTGCATTGCATTTCTTAGTTGAGAGAATTATCATGTGGCTGCAGGGTTTTAATAAACCTTTTTGCAGCTAAAATAAAACGTTGAGGTTTGATGGGAAAGCAGATTGAAGTGGAACATTGGTTACATCAGTAAATGTGCCTTATTCTCAATTGGCAGTGGTGAGTGTGAGTCAGTATGTTTGTTTCAGCCTCTAAAAATACCATATGTCTTTATAATTCCAAACAAGTCCTTACGATGGACAGAAGCAGTCCTCTTTATTGCTTAAATATGGCACAGTGTCTGCTGCGTATTGAATATCTCTGAAAACAAACTAGCCCACATCCTTATTGACTGCTGTTTTGCTGCTGTGTACCTCATCAAAAAGTGAATTTACAAAGGTGTAAAACTTCAGTAAGCTGTGGGGAGGCAGGTTCTCTGCCTTATGTTTGCAGATGCTGGAGACCAAAGTTAGTTCTGGCATAAACAGGTGAGTTTTCCATTCAAGCTGATGGGAGTTGTCCCCATCTGTGCCAAGAATGAACTCTTAAAAAATGCACTTGTGGGTGAACTCCTCACAGCTTTTGTTTATCCAGTTTTGGGTAAACACGTTGTCCTAAAAACTACTGCGTGAGCCTAGCTTTACCATATGATTCAGTATCAAAACTATGTGAAATTAGCCATTTTCCTTTGGATCGCATGATTTTGACCTGAGAATAATTCTGAGGTTTTTAGTTTACTTGAATCTCAAAGTTGAGCAAAAATGGAGTGCACAACAATTTTGTTTAAACCGACAAAAGTGCTTGGGGAAAATACCTATCTCCTAGAATAATTGCTGGGATCCCCTTTGGTTTAAGATATTTAGAAGTAGGCAAATACAGTGTATGGGACTCTTTTTTTTCCTCACAGACTTCCTTCAAACCTGTTCCTGGACAAACTCTGAAAGGAGGTAGATTTTGTGTTTTATTTGGAACAGACCAGCCATTCACTGATGGGATTCAAATCCAGTCACCTTGAAATCTTGGAGACTATTTGCTGGTATATATTCTGGTAGAAACTGTCATAAATCATGGTGGACATCATGTATGTATTTGTCTGCTTGACTGATCTGTAGGTGCCCTAAAGTTGCAAAACATCCTTTACAGTGAGGACAATTCTTTTTTGAGTCTTAGAAGGAAAAAACCCACACACGTCTTTTGGTTTAGAGCTGAATTATTTTTGTTCCTCATTCTGAAGCTGTTACAGTGGAACACTACAAACTCACAAGGCATTTTTATAGTCTCTCTTATGTGTTTTGTCCAAAATCTATGAATAACTTCAGATATCTGTATTCTAGCTGTAGTTTTGAAATTGTTTGTTCTTTATTTGCTTTTCTGCTTTTATGACTATGGAAGGATAACTAGAAATATTTGATAAACCCGTTGAATTGCACAGAGGAACTGTCAGAAGCATCATAGAGAGGATTCCTTATCCAACTGTAGACCGTTATGGAATATTGCACCAATTTTTGTCAGTATTTGAGCATACAACATTTATTCACACAAGTGCTGAACTTAAAGGAACCAAACTAAATACGAGGGCTGTTTCTGTGAGTAAGAACTGTGCAAATAAGGTGATAGAATTTAGAGTTAATTTACAAATACTTACCGTGTCAAATAAATGTCTTCCTACAGTTGTTGAACCTTTTCTCTCCCAGATAGTCCCAAATCAGGCTAGCCATATTTACTTTCACAGGTGTGTGATGTGCATAATCAGGTGCATAAAATTTGACTTTACTCTTACAGTGTAAACTTCCAGGACAATCTCAGGAAAATTTGATAATGGGTTTACTTTTGCCTTAGCCGCAAACCTTACTGGGGTGTTCTGTTCATATTAGATGATGAGTGTGGGAACATCTGGAAGAAAAACTGCAAATAATTTTTCTCTTAGTATGTTACAACTTGATTATGCCATTTCCACTCCTTCAGAATGCTCATGTAGCACCATTTTTTTCTGATGGTGTAACACCAGTAAGAACAGATGCCATGGAGAGGATTGCTGTGCTCTGTGCCAGCTCTTTGTTATTCTCTAATTGCACAGAGTGTTTGTCCTAGGCAACATGGAACATTATTATTGCCTTTTTTCAGTGTTGTACTTGAAAATTGCTGTGTGGTATCAGATACTCATCACACACTTGAAATCAGATGAGACTCATGAGAGGGTTAGAGCTGAAAAACTAGCCTCTTCCTCCCCGTCCTGTCTTGTAGCTTGGCCTTTTCAGGATGGTGTTGGCTTTTTTTGGTTGGTTTATTGTTGTTGGGGGTGGTTTTGGCCTTTTTTTTTTTTTTTTTTTTTAATTAGGAACATGGATATAGGAAGTACTAAAGCTTTACTAGAGTTGCATGTGAAGGAGTAAACTATTGTTACTTTTTGTGCGAGGAATCTGCTCAATAAGCCAATATACAGGTTCCTATGTCAGCTGATAGTACCCTTGTTAAAGCCTATTACTATAGGCCTGCCTTTCCTCCTGCTCTTGTCACTTGAAAAGCTCTAAAGCCATCACTCTCTATCTGGTTTTAAAGAGAATGGGAAGAGCTGTTTCAAATCCACAGGAAATACGATGAACAAAGGATATGATTTGCTAGGTCAGACCAATGGCTTATCTCCTAGCTGCTCTCAGCCTTTGGCCTTTATCAGTGCTTCAGACAACAGTGGTATTTCTGAAGCTGCTTCTGAAGCTGGACAAACTCAAACACAAAAAGGAAGCCTACAGAGGGTGGAAACAAGGGCAGATAGCCTGGGAGGAGTACAGAGGAATTGTCCGAGCAGCCAGGGATCAGGTTAGGAAAGCTAAAGCCCTGATAGAATTAAATCATGCCAGGGATGTCAAGAGCAACAAGAAAAGCTTCTATAAGCACATCGGTGATAAAAGGAACATTAGGGAAAATGTGGGCGCTCTCCGGAAGAACGGGAGACCTGGTTACCTGGAATATGGAGAAGGCTGAGGTACTGGGTGGAGAATGGATTGAGAGCAGCCCTGCAGAGAAGGACTTGGGGGTGTTGGTTGACAAGAAGCTCAGTATGACCTGGTAACGTGCATTTGCAGCTCAGAAAGCCAAACATATCCTGGGCCGCATCAAAAGAAGCGTGACCAGCAGGTCGAGGGAGGTGATTCTCCTCCTCTACTTGGCTCTCATGAGACCCTACTTGGAGTACTGCGTTCAGCTCTGGGGCCCCCAACATAAGAAGGACATGGACCTGTTGGAGCGAGTCCAGAGGAGAGCCGTGAAGATGATCAGAGGGCTGGAGCACCTCTCCTGTGAAGGCAGGCTGAGAGAGTTGGGGTTGTTCAGCCTGGAGAAGAGAAGGCTCTGGGGAGACCTTACAGCAGCTTTCCAGTACCTAAAGAGAGCCTACAAAAAAGTTGGAGAGGGACTTTTTACAAGGGCATGTAGTGATAGGACAAGGCATAATGGCTTTAAACTGAAAGAGGGTAGATTTAGATTAGATATGTGGAAGAAGTTCTTCACTGTGAGGGTGGTGAGGCACTGGGACAGGTTGCCCAGAGAGGTTGTGGATGCCCCATCCCTGGAAGCGTTCAAGACCAGGTTGGATGGGGCTTTGAGCAACCTGGTCTAGTGGAAGGTGTCCCTGCCCATGGCAGGGGGGTTGGAACTAGATGGTATTTAAGGTCCCTTCCAATCCAAACCATCCTATGATTCTTGCCAGGTGTCTAGCCAAATGAGAGGCTACAATGAGGAGCTGGATGTTTCTTCTGGCCAAAAAGGACAGTTGGTCTATACCTTGAAGCGTGTTTAATTGTTTTTGTGGCATCGGTTTTGTTTGTTCAGCAAATGTGGCTTGCACCCAAGACTTTATTCCAAATGTTTGCCTTGATGACAGTAAACATGCAAAAAGAGGCCTAAAGATGTGACTCAGAAACAGGATCAACTTCCCTGCAGAAGCTGCCTGAAGGAAGTAACAGCCAATAGCGCAGGATTCACAGAGCTTGAAGCGACAGCTTATACTTGGGAGCATGGGAACATGGAGCTTTTTTGTATTTTAGGTAGACTTGGTTCTCAGTGCTGGACACGTAGGATTTCATTTTGCATTTTTTTTGTTCCTAGCAAAATCTGTTTTCTGTTTTGTTTGGTTTAGAAAGAGAGGGAGAAAGTAACCCTGGGGAATTTTTCTCTTCTGTTCTTCCTTCTCCGGAGAAGAGAGGATCATGGAATTGAAAATGGAAAACAGAGTAATTGAAAACCAAATTCAGAAGATCTTCATTATCTGAAAATGGAAATGAAAAGCTTAGTTTAAAAACCCCATGATTTTTGGTTAATGGTTCTTATTACAACGGCCTTGTTTCAAATGCAACCGTTTTGTCTTAATCTTTGCTACACTAAAGAATATGGTGATGTGCTCAATCCATAAATCCTTGTCGTCACAAACTGCCCTAGAAGACCACTGTAGGTTTGGCTGTGTAACTGTTCAAGACCTCAGCACGTGTAAAGCTAGTCTTCCCTTGTGGGACAGTTGCATGATGTGTTGTGTGTAGTGCTTAGCGCAACGGTCTCCACTCTTGAATAGCAGTTTTGAGCAGAGCTATATTTGTGAGAGTGAAGGATCATGTGCAAAACAGTTATTACCTGAGTGGGACCTGTGTTAGCAGCACTATGGGCTCTTGGAGACAAAGGAACTGTTTCTGTGCATAGGAGACGTTATTGGAGCACCTGTGAAAAACAAAATATTTGCTACAAACTGAATACTTACTGAGGGGAAAAAACCCCAAAACGAAACAAGATGTGAAATTTTATTCTTTCTTTCTTTGGATTTTTTCCATTATCTCCTCTGCCTATTTTCAGGGAGATTCATAGTGATGTGCCTTATAAGTGGCAGGCTCCTCAACACTTCCAGTGACAGAAACTAATGTGTGTCTGTGAGATATGCTTGCAGGCATAAGGATTTCTATTTTTAGAGAGTGTGAATTCCTCAGCAGTGGGTCTGCATGTAGAAGGCTTGTCCGTGGCTCTTGGAGACGTGATAGGGGATAGTATTCCTGGATTACATGCTGTAGGAATCCTTACAGTGCTTGGGCTGGCTCGGGCAGGATTCCTTCCAGGAGTCTCTGGAGAGTGTAAATCGGAGTGACAGCACTACATCCCTACCGAGAAGAAAGTGTGTGCACTGGTGCAGAGCAAGGCTGAGATCGTGACCTTTCCCTCTTGGTCCTTTTACAGGGAGCACGCAAGTTCTCTGCCCGTTTTCAGGGGAAGAGACTGAAGATACTAGGTGATTTGCCAGGGTTTTATTCTCAGCATGTGCATGTGTGCATTAGGAGGAGGTCAGTAAGTGTCTATGACTTGTTTTTTCTCTAATAATCTAGTTGTTCTGGGACCTGGATTATCAATTTCTGTTTTACAGTCAAAGTTGCTCAATGCAGAGTGAATAAAATAGAGGTCTTCAGGAATCTTTCTGTCTTTCTGTGGGCTTCCATTCAGAGATATTTTGAGCTGTTTTTTTTTTTTAAATGGGCTCTCTATGTCTTCAAGCTCCACCTTCTTCCCTGCTTCATTTTGAATCTGTAGAATGGGCATAGTAATTCTTTGTGATAGGAGGACTAGCTTAGGTGATGCATATACTTCAGTTTCACCACGGAAGAGAAGCCTCCAGAGGGAAACGTACCTCATTCAGCTACTGTGCACAGTAACAGAAGATGATCCATTGAACAGATACAGTGCTGACTGGTTTCTGTGCTGAGCTCAGATGGTAGAATTCCCTCCCGTGCAAGGGTTCTGCACAGTTGCTTTGCTTCACTTCAGACCCACTTAAAGGCTATTTTCAATGCTTAAGTAGGGCTTAAGTACTGTGGCTCTTGCTGGCACAAGAGTAAGGAGGATTATGGGTAAATCTTTCAGAAGTGCTAGGAGACAGTAATTTTTGCTTTGATGCTTCTGGTGGATTTATTTTTAATCTTACGAGGTCTTTCTTGCAGTGATGAAAATCGGTGGAATTTTGGCTTCAAAATCATGGTAGTGTGTCTGGAGTGTTTCTAAGCTGTCTGATTTCTTTCTGTCTTCATTTAATGTGTCACCACAACCAAGTTGCTAATGAAGGGACCAATTAAAGATTGTTATTTGATGGTTTCAGTTACTGGTTTCTCTTTCATGTATTTGGAGCTAAGAAAATAATTTCTCTGTGTTATCCTCCGATGCATCTTGTAGAGTCACCTTTATAGCACTTTAAATAGGGTTGCACCTGCAAACTTCTGCTTGCTTTAAGATACTTCAGAGGCTGAGTTTAGCTATCTGGTTAAAAAAAAGCTTGAATACTGAGTTGTTTTCAGGCTCCCAATTGCCATGTCCTCATGAACTTGGTAGCCTCTAGATGTACAGCTTTAGCGTACCTTATCAAACTCCTTTGTTACTTGTTGATTCCATCACGTAGCCTGCGTGGTAGGGGGCAGTGGTGGTGAAATCGTGAGCTGTTAAGCATTCACTCTTGCAAAAGCTCTTGGTTTGTCGTTTCCTCCCTTCAGTAGCAGTAAAATGCTGCTGACTCGCATACCATGGATACCTGTCTATCCACTTAACGCAACCAGATAATGTGCTTTATGGGTACAAGGGTCAACTGGACAGGTTCATGAAAGAGAAATTAATTGAGGGTGACTAAATAGATAAAAAGAAGTCTGGCACAGGAAGTCTCTGATCCTGAAATGGTTGGCTGCTGGGAGACTGCCAGGGAGGTATCGTATGTGCTCAGCCAGTTCTTCTGCTCTAAGATATCTGTTCTCTGCTACTATTAGGGGACAAGCCGTTGGGATAGATGTTTTGTTCTGAGACAGCATGGTAGCTCTTATGTTTTTATACATAACCTCCTTCTCCAAAACAGAAATTACCATATGGTCACCTGCTTTAAACAGCTGAGACCTTATTACTGTAGAAGGGTCAAGATGCAAATCTGAAGGACCGGATCCTAACATATTTTCAAAGCTTTCTGTCTCTCAAAAATATCAAAGGCTTCAGCTGCCTGTGGGGCTCCTGTTATCTCTGATGTGGTCAGAAAGGTGAAATGATAAAATTTACATAGTCATGTAGTTGAGAAAATAACTAATTTGAGAATACAAAGTGTTTGTCCTTAATTCCTATTCCCATTTCCAGGACTGGTACTAGCCTAGTTGTTGCAATCCAGACCTAACTCCTAGCCGGACAGATCCTGTACGTAGTTGCTTGTGTAATTTTCCAAGTGTACCATGTTCGTATATGTTGAACTCATTCTTCCCATTCACTGAGTAGGTGCAACCTAAAGCCAAAGAACTTGTATAGGTTTCCACAGCTGTCAGTAAGATAACACTGCGGCCCCAGTGTCCTGGTTAAATGTTAACAATCTGCTTCTAGCAAATGTATATCCAGGGTAGTATGCAGTTACTAGTGACTGCAAGTTCAGCATACTCTAATTGGTGATATTAACATGCCTTGGCATGCTTTCAAATGTCTGTTTTGTCCCCTTACAGTTTGTTTCAGTACCATTGCATGTTCCCTG
The DNA here is from genome assembly GCF_947461875.1 of Haliaeetus albicilla. Taxonomy (NCBI): domain Eukaryota; kingdom Metazoa; phylum Chordata; class Aves; order Accipitriformes; family Accipitridae; genus Haliaeetus; species Haliaeetus albicilla. The sequence goes on along the minus strand of NC_091483.1, from coordinate 2,280,475 downwards.
TGTTTGCGTAGTCTTATATAGATTGGAGGCAATTTTGTAGGGTTAAATCTCTCACTGTGAATTTGCCTTTATTGTGTTAAAATATTTTGAAGCAGATATATTGTTTGCTTTTGCCCTTAAAATTCAAGCAGTGTTGGACTCTGATCTTCTACCAAATGAACAGTCTGTCTTATGTGAGGCTTACATTTTTGAGGCTTTTATAGCTGGTTTAATTATTCTGATGCTATTTGCTGCAATTTGGATGTGGAAATGCCCAGTGAGTTCACACTGCCTTTTGAAATCCTGACATGTTAAGGTACTACCTACTTAGGTGCTTAATTAACATAGTGACTAAGTAACTGGGCTGCAAGTAAGCTGTGTCTGAGTTGGCACCCTATCAGGAATATGAGCGGGCGCTGTTAGTAGCCGCTTGATTAGCAGCGAGCGAAGCATTTCTGATAGGTAGAGAGTTTTCTGTCTGAGTTAATGAAGCCTGCAACAAAGTCGGCAAACTTGGCTGCTTGGCTGGCAACTCCCAGATAGTGAGTGCAGGTAGGAGCAGGAGCTGTTACACACGTAAGTGATACCCTGTCCGCCTCTGTACGTGCCGACTGGGCAGCTGAACGAGCACAGGGCGAACACATGCACCGTGCTAGTGCTGGGCTCCTCAGGTCTTTGGACTCTCGCCTTGCTGCTGCTTCTGCGCAGTTCAGAGTCTCCATCCCATATTAGGTTGGGGAATGTCCCGTTGGCTTGGGCAGTTGGATTTAATGGAGTTGAACTTCCCTGTGACAGTTGTCTTATGGTCTGTTGCTACCTTACTGTGGAGACTTGTGTCAGAGCTAACCTTGGGACTGGGAGCCACAGAGGATTGCACCAGTACCCTGGTGACCTCTTCCCAGTGCCATATTGGGCAGAATTTGTGTGCAAGAAAGTGTGTGCGTGAGACTTCCCTGAAGGTGGTGGAAGCATTTGTTTCTCACCAGTTTGCACCTAAACTGGACACTACATAAAGGTCTCATGTATGTATTTGAAAGGGTCAGTGTGTCAGAATTAAATCATCTTGAAAGAAATTTATCCAGCTGCAGTGCTTACACACCCCTCAAATCCTGTTTAATCCCTTAAATACTTATGCAATGCTTTGGCCTTGTGCTGGCCTTCAGCATAGGGGAGAATTTCATCCAGTGTGAACAGGTCTGGAGGAATGTGCGTGATCCTGTGAAGTAGGTAACACACAGGGGTGACTTAATCCCCTGCCGAAATACAGCCACAGCAAACACCTTTTCCCTTCCAAAAGGAAATGAAGAGGAACATCCAAATATCCACTTGAAGACTGAAGACATACTTTAAGCAAGTGAACTATAATGACCAGAAATGGTATTTGAGCCAGGATACCTGGGTTTACGAACCTAATGCTTCTTTCAAAACTGCCGTAGGATTTTTGCAATCACAAGTGGCCAGGAACTTGTTTTAAAATGTTGTCTAAAAGTCTGTGCCCCAGATTTTGCTGTTATCCTGACATTAAGCCCCATAATTACAGGGAAGTTATTCTGTCTTTATACTGATGTAGCAAAAAAGTAATTTGGCCTGGTGTCAACGTACCGTAGAATCTATGGCATCATAAAGAAAGATAATTTGCTGTGTTTGTTTCTGTAACAGGGACAGCTCCTGACTGAAACATCACCTCTCTCTGTCGTCTTGTGAAACTACTGGAAAAAACCACAGTAACGTTATTTTGCAGGAGGAGTCTGTATATACTGTATTTAAAATATAGCCTGCTGCAAGTATATCAGAAAACTGTGGGCATAGAAAGGTTGAGGTTGCCAGAGAGGATTTCATTATTTAAAAAAATAAAAAGCTAAAAATGAGTTAATTTTTTGTTGATTTAGCTACGGAGTGTTTTTTTAATTCACCCTTTACACTGCTTAATAAATATTGTAACCTTACAGGGTTAACTGTAGGTTAGAGACTGACTATCTCTATGGGGCTTGGATTTGCTTTTACTTTGGATTCATTAGTAATATGATTTTAGCATTGTGTTACATATTAAAGTGTGAGTGTCTGAGTGGTGGGATGGTGAAAGAAATCTGTGCCCCTTTAAAGCTCCCCCCCGGCCCCAGCAAAGCAACAGCCCTCCCCCAACCAACCAGAAACAACAAGAAATTTCCAAACCAAATCTAGAACAAAACCAAACTGTGCTGTTACGTTCTCTTTAATATTACTTGTCTTGAGTAAATGCCTTCTTGGGCAGACTACTGATTTGAAAATTTCTTTAAGCAAAGACTGTCAGGAAGGTGAAATTCTTGTTACCTGCAACATGTTGTTACCCTGTCTTTGAGGTGTTAATGTCAAATAAGAGCTCCTGTGAGTAGGCTACATATATTGTTGTAATGCGCCTTTTCATTCTTCTGTTGTAAAATATTTTTTTTAGCGTGAGGGGTGATGCCGAATGAAATAGTAGTTTGCACACATGAACTCTTGTGCAAAGAAGAGTTGCAATGTTTATCACATTAGGATGCAGAGCTTTTCTTTGAAAACACAAGAGAGACTTTGTTACAGCTGAGGGGGAAAGTGATGGACAGTTTGAGAGGCACCTTCATGGCCCCAGCCTATGTTTTTATTTCTTGCCTGTGAGATATGTCAGTGCTGGAGATACTGCTGAGGGGTAGAAATTAATCGGGCTTTGGACTGCATTCCTTTTTCTGCTGCTATGGAGTAATGAGGTATCGTGGATATATCACCTAGTCTCTCTGTTCCTTGGTTTCCTCTTCTGCAGTACGTGTGATATTTCTCTTGTGTGTGAGGATCCCAGGATCACTTCAAGATGGTAGTGTTGCTCAGCGGGAGAGTTATGTACCACTACATTTCCTGTTCAAATGTGTTTCCTCCCGTTACTGACTGACAAGAAGAAGGAAGGGAGTTTTTCATAAAGGGTGAAAATGAGTCTTAGACAGCTGCTTTCCAGATTTTAGAGAAAACAACTGATTTTTTTTCTTTTTGTTTTCTTCTTCTCAGAAATACGCATGTTTACTCACTACCACTGCTGTTTTACACTATATAATACCCAAATGTGCCAGCAGTTTCTGAGAGGCAAGTGAAGAAAGCAACTTGGTGTGGGAACTGCCTCATCAGGAGCTGATGCAGCAGGCAAGGGTTAAAAATTGGCTGGGGAAAGCTGAAGGCGACAAGAATAAGCTCATGTGGTTATGCCAGAAGGAACCTACCAGCCCTGATGGTTGGACTGAAACAACAACCATTTTTGTCACTTTTCTCTCTGGCTCCCTGTGGGAGCATGGGGCCTGTGGAAGGGCTGAATGAGGCAAGAGAGACGACCTTGTTAAGTATTCTGGCCCACTGGGTTGTGCTTTTAGCATAGTGTTGTATCATCATGAATTTTTTGGGGAGGGAGTTTGTTGTTTGGTTGCTTGCAAAGGCTGTGTCTTGAAAACAGCTGTCTGCTGGACAATGCAGTACTAAGCACAGCAAGCTTGGAAACAGAAAGGAGTCTTTTGAAATGAAATGTGAAAATCCTGCTATCTATGCAAGTGGAGGGAAGAAAAAGAATGTCTTGTGGAAATGCTAGCAAGGCAGATGAATCTCTAACACGGTCCTGCCTCAATTTTCTTTTTTTTTTTTCCCCCTTTTTTTTAAATTAAAGAAAAATTAGAACTGTAATACTTGCTGAGGTGAGTTTTCTGTTGTGGTTTTGGTAATTTTTTTTTTTAATAGGCAGAACAAAAAGAAATGAAAAGCATTAACAGCCTTGCAAGGTCACTGGGACCTGAGCAGAATTATTAACCGGTTCTCTCTCTGTCAGGCACTCTGTATTCACTGTATCACAAGCTTGAAGCCAGACCTTATTTTACTAAGCAAAAAATGGTCCTTTTGTTGCTGTTTTTCCCCTAGTGTCATCTCTCATGGTTGCCAGGGAAACCAGTGTGTATCCTTTCAGCATAGGTTATTGGGCCTCAGGAAGGAAGTGCTCCAGTGCTGGCCTGCTATTTTTATAGAACCGTTACATAATACAATCTATTAAAGCTTCCTCTTGGTGTTTTATGGCACAAAGGGGAAATTAAGTTTGATGACTCCTAAATGTTTGATGGAGGATGTCAGGTGACTTCTGGATTGTTTTGTGCTTGCCGCATAGCAACAATATTTCTGTATGCAATTCAAGAAGAACAAATATACATTAGTGCCATTGGCAATATTTGCCTGCATGCAGATCACCAGAGGAAATTGAATTCTAAGCAGAGCAAGTACAAACACTGTAAAATTACAGAGCCCTATCAGCTAGGGAGGATAAGATGGCAGAGTAGTTGATGTTTTGACAGTATGGGGAAAAAGAGGTTTGAAGGAAAATATTTTTTCTTTGCCTTGTTCTATTCTACTGCACAGAAACTGGGAGGCACCATAATGCACTTACAATCACTATATACATCTGTAACGTGCATATTGTAGTAGCTCTTTCTTTACTGACACTGATTGCTCGGAATGTAGTAGCATGAGAGAATTTGGATTGCAGCTTTGGTGTCACAAGCCTTGATTATTTAAAGCAAGAGAAAACTGTGTAGAGTTAGTGGTCTTGGCTATATGACATACTTGAGTGGCTCCTATATATATTCCCATCCTAGGTAGGCTATTGTTTCACATGTATGCTGATTGTTTGGAGATATATTTCAAAATGAATAATTCTGTTTTTAATACCTGGACAGGAAGAAATCTTTGCTCAGAGTATCAGGGTTCACAATTCCTTTGGCTACTTCTTGCCAAGATCAGATCACCACTGTGTCTTGACTGATCAATAGCTACAAGTGTAAGGGCTTAGCATGCAAATGAGTTGCTGTGGAATAACAACATTATTGCACGTTACTTGCTTCAGGGGAACTGTCCATGTACTTGCACTTGGCCTACATCAAATATGAGATAATTCAAGCCAGCTTAGCCCTCATTGTCTGTTCTTTGTCTATTGCCACGTAGAAATCGATGATCTTCATAACTTCTAGTTGCCAGTATGACAATTGTGTTGTACTTCAGTCCAAATTTAACATGCATCTAGAGTTTGTAATACGGATGACACGTAAGCGGAGATAGCTTTGTGCTGAGTCCTTGGTGCTGTCCTTTGAAATAAGGAAATAACGGGACTGTGAATGGCAAGGTTGCAAGCTTTGGAAAGAGCAGAACATCCTCCTAAAAAACTAAAGTGTGGGGGGCTAGACTGCCTTCTGATCTTTACTGCTCATGAAAGAAAAGTGTCACTTCCACTTGATACTGAAAGCTGCCAAGAGAAAATAACTTAATTTCTATGCAGGCAGAAATTCTATTAAAACTGAGAACTGTAATTCAAATATTTGAATTCACAGAAGTGAATGATATTCAATTTCAGTGATATTGTGCACTGCATTGGAGGGAGATTCATTGCTGTTTTCAACTGTCTCTGCTTATTTAGAAGATGGCACTGCTCTTCCAAAACAGCAGGGAGCAAGTGAAGAATTTTCAGTTGCTTGTAACCCTTTGCAAGTAACAGAAAACCTTCCATGCTTGTAAAGGCTTTGCCACACCATTCAGGGAGGACATCCGAGATGAACCCTGCAGGGAGAATAGCTTGGTATGACTAGGTGAATACAAAAGGGAAAGTTACAAAGACTTGGGCCTGGATGCTTTGCTCCTGACAAATAACCGGAGTTTGATTCACAAAAAAAAGTACTGCATTTTTGTCCAGGAGGTTATGTAGGACCCAGAGGATGCAAGACTTTACATGTCCCAAAGGAGGGGTGGAGGAGGAACCAGAGCTCAGTACAGTTTTACTAGGCTCCAGTCAGCATATGTGGAGCGAAGTGCTGTAAATCCGTGGCCATGATTTAACGTGAAGATTAGAGCTTGCTAGGAATTTTCCAAGAGAACATTTTTTCATCAGAACTTTTCATGGAAACTTGTCACTTTGGATGAAACTTTTGTGTGGAAAAATTTCTGTGATCTGGCACTGAGTTCCTGTAGAAAGCCAGAGCAAAGAGCTCAGAATAGCCAATACCCCGGAGGGTAAAGCTTTTCCTGGGAATGCAGGACATGTGTCTGCCAAACATGAGGTCTTGATTCTCAGGTTCCTGTTCCTTCACTGTTATGAGCTATGACTACTGGGCTTTTGGCTGTCCTGTGTGGACGCCTCTTTTCCTAAGGGGGGTGGGGGAATGAGAGACATCTCTCGCTCTGTCTCCTCTTTTGTGTCCTGGTGCAGAAGAATTCGTTGTTGTAATCCTAAAAATGTTAGCAGGACAGGAAGCAAACTTTCCACCCTGTCCTAATGATGTATTTCCACATGTTCCCACCATACAGTCTCTATTGTACAGTAGCATGTTTGTAGGCTGCGGGTCAGGTGGGATCTGATCTGCCCAGTCCTGATTACTCAGACTGGTGACCTGGCTGGAGAAATTGGGTGGTTACCCTTCTACGTTGTTGCTTGGGTTTCCTCTACGTTGGAGCCAGGCTGTGTCAGGAGACCGGGGCAGAGAGCATAGAGCTTGCCTAGGTCTCTGACATGGGGCTGGGATGTCCATTTCTGCTCAGCCACAGCAGCTCAGAAAGGATTAATGCTGACCCAAAAGGGCTAGCTACTGTGTTCCCTGAGGGAAATACCTGTCAGAGGGTGTGTCTTGCTGTAGAAATGAAAAATCTTTTACAACTTGGGTTATTTGACGATTAAAAATGAAGGAGGGTATAGCAGCCAGGTGACTATTCCAGATTCTGCTGGCATTAGGACTGACCCAGGATTGCAGGGGAGGTTGGAAAGCTGGTCGTCTCCTTCTTTTCTCGGCTGGGGATTTTTTTTTTTTATTGACAAGCGGCTTATTTATTCATCAAAACTTAAATGAGTATAGTTTTGATTGACCTGGGAATAGCTATGTACTTGGATTAAGTTTTTAAGATAAGTTTACTTGGATGAAGAATTAAGGAAAGAAAATCTGGCAACTTCAAAACTACACATTTTGACATTGCCCTCACCCACATACTAGGCTTCTGTGCATCTTGTTAATGAAGTTGGAAGCAAGTTAAGTGTCTTTCACATGAGGGAAGAAATGCTGGACCATTTCTTAGCCAGCTTCAATTTGGAGTAGGCACTTTAAAAATAGGTCTTCAGACATTCACCTGATCTCAAAAATTTTTCTATTTTATTCTAATTTCTGATGTAGTTTGTAAGTCATGACTCCTCAGGAGAGCAGGCTTTGGAGACCCTGAGCTAGATGACAAGCTTATCTGGTGATAGTCTGTCTTGGTCCTCAATAACATTAATTTAAATAAAGTGGAACAACTTTAGAAGGACATGCTGAGGCACCTTTCTAGCCTAGCAGGTATGACCTTCTTTGGGCAGGTAGGAGACTAGTTTGAATTGTTTCTGAATTGGACAGAGAGGAGATAACACACTTAATGAATCTTCAGAAATTGCTCTTTTCCCACTCTTTCCCCTTCCTTTCCCCCAGAGTCACGTGTCTGATTCGAGACGATTTGTTAAAACCACAACTGACTTGCAAAACTTTTGGGATTGATGAAACAGTAATTTCTGAAGGGAACTGAAATAATGAGTATATATATTTTAACACTGCTGGTTTTGTGCTGTCCAGAATGAAAGTGCCCAGTGAAGAGAGAGTGAAGCAGCATGCAAAGTAGAGGAAGGTATGTGCAGGAGACTGGAGAAGATACTTCCTGTGTTTTGCTTTGAAAGCATTGATGTATAAAAATCCTTGTTTGTTTTTAGAAGGAGCCTTTGGAGGAAAACAACTGTGGGTATGAACGTGCAAAATGTAGAGTTAGAATTATCTGACTTTGTCCTGTCAAATGTTAAGCCAAACAGGAAGGTTTATTTTTCTCCTTTCTTTTTTCTTTTGGCAACTACTTCCCCAAGCTTCCTATGGGGTGGAAATGGGCAATAAATAGCAGGGTATCTAATGGCATCATTCCAGGCCTCCCAGCTACTGGTGTTGGCAAGGAAATGGCTCTCCTTTTGCTTCCTTCTTATTTTTAGAGTGCTGAGTTTTCTGGGGGTGGAGGGAGGGTCGGCTATTATCAGTGAGAGTCAAACCACAGTGGCTGCCTTCCGCAGAGCTCTTACCACCCTGCCAAACTGGAGGAAGTTGGAGTCGTATAATTCACACCACTAGCGGTTTTGCCTTGTAAGCGAGACTTCCTTTAAATTTAAAATACATGCACATGCACGCAAAACTGAACAGTCTCATTCCTATAGAATCCCTGTTTTAAATATGTTCACATTTTTGTCTTGTGGCCTCTCCTTTTTTCCCTGCTGCCACTTCTTCAAGTTTTAAAAATGCTCACTGGAGAGAGGAATTGCAAACAGAACCAATGTTGCTCTTGGAAAAGTTGCTCAAAGTACAAGCCCTGGAGGACAACAGGGTGAAAAAATCATCTCTATGATTTGATGACTTCCATATAAAAATGATCTTCTCCAAAATTCTGTTTTAAGCTTGGTGTATTTGAAGATATTTTCTTTTTTAGACTTGTCAGTCATGCGAGCTGTAGAAAATACAACTGGGTTTATGCAAAATCAAGGGGATTTGTTTGTCATGAGGTGGTAAAAAGAACCCCAAAAATCGAAGGCTGTTTTCAAGTGTCAGAAGTAAAGGTTTTTTTTCTGTGAAACTTTAAAAACTGTTCTTAGTTTTTGCACAGGGGTGCTTGATTTTCATTGTAAATTTGTAAGCCAGCTCAAATAATTTAGAATTCATTCACGCACGATAGGCTTATATTTCTATTTGGCTGGGGAGCAGAGCTTTAAACTAGAGAAGTTCAGCTTGGTTTTGATTTTGACATGAACATTTCAAGCAGCCCTATTTCAACAAACTTAATGCAAGAACATTTTTTTTCTGCTCTTTGTTGCATATCCTGGACCTACAGCAATCATGGCTGGAAGCTTCTATCTCCAGCAAGCACCCTGGGTTGCTCCTTCCCCCAAAGCATACTCAGCTATACCAAATTCTTTCTGACTAATATTTGACCCATTCTGAAGAGGCTCCACTGATGGACATTACACATCCTCCTTGGGCAGTATCTTCCAGTTGTTAACTAGCATTCTCATTCCTCTGACAAATAAATTCAAGCCAACAGTCAGTGGTTTGAAAAGGGGCGGGGGCAAAAGAAAGCATTTTCAAGGCTGTTTCCTGGCTGTTGGTCTCAGGGCTTTAGCATACATCTTATAGTAGGGGACACTGTGGAGATACAGCATGCTAGCAGCCTGTAAATATTGGGTACAGTCACAGTACCTCCCCAAGAGAATGTGAGGAACCTCCCAACTACTGACATGTAAAGATTAAGTTCAGGTGAAGTCATTATTTATGGCAGTTGTAATAGGTGAGGTTGGTAACTCTCAAGGTTTTCTATTGTAATTAAATGGCTTTTTAGAATTTTGCCGGACATTTCACGCTTTGGGATGAAATGTTCAATTGTTGGATGCCTATCTTAGCCATGACATTTTTTTGAGAAGACTCGAGCCAACCTACTTTGGCCTGCTCCCTCAAAAAGGCAAAGGGGGTGGGATTTATTTTGAAAGAAGCCTGGTGGTGATGCACAGATGCCAGAAACTTTGTGCTTTGGAGCAGAACTTTAACTTCATTGCAGAAGGAGACCTCTCTGGTCTGGACTGTATTCTGCCAGATTGTATGCAAACATATGTTCTGAAATTTCTCCTAGCAAAAGAAAAACTGATTCCTAGGCTAGATTTGTAACTTTACTTGGAGTCTTGAGGCAAAAGGCTAGGTATGATACTTGGTAAGAGAGGAACGGGTAAGGAAAAACCAGAGCAGAAACCCCTGCTTATACAAGTTTAAATTCTGTTGGTCCAGATTGTACCATGGGGTTTAATCATGGTAGAAATATAGAAATCTTTGATATCCATGGGCACTCTGATACAGGACCATGCTGAAATACAGTGCAATTGGTTAAGTGATTACCTGGCTAATTTTGTGCCAAACACAAGGTGTATATTTTCCAACATAGGTTAATAAGATGGGATCCCATATAGGAACATGCAGCTTTCTGTTAAATACCATAAATACAAGGGAAAAAGTACAGCACATGTGGCCTAACCATGGCTTTTGAAATCAGCAATCTATATATAATGAACACTTCAGTGACCTTCAGGGTGAAAATATTTACTGTTTAGAAAGAAACAAGGAAAACGATTTTTTTCCCCTATTGGGATGACCTGAGCTTATTTAATAAAACAATATTTTACAAAATGTATAACTTGGCATGCAATTGTTAAATCTCTTTTAAACATATCTTTGTTGCCCTCTATAAAAACTGCATAAACTTTTTTATGTGTAACCATCACAGCGAATAGTTAAGTTCAGTTATTTTCCATGGGTATCATTTGGTCTTCTCAGGCATGCTGAGACTTTGAGAAGCACTGTGGAAGATGATTTATTTTCACACCATGTAACATCACAGTCCTTATCTTTCCATAGACACAGGTCTGGGTTTTCCCCAAGTGGAAATTTTCTACTAAAAGGTGAGTCTTAAAGTATGGTTAAGGAAGTAGCAGAGGAAAGAACATAAAAATATTCCCTCCTTTGTTTTTGTTGGATTCAGGAAGAGAACTTAATTCTGCAGGGACAAATGCAGTACTGCAGTACTACAGTACAGGGACGAAGCAAGGTATTATATTTCATGCTAGAGTCCCCAAGGTGGTCTGTAAGAAGGAGACAGAGAAAACCTCTGGGAGAAACCGCTGAGTGTGCTTGCTAGGACATGGCTGCTGTTTACATGGCTGCTGGGGTGTGGTGTGGGGGTTCATAAAGGAGGGGGAACACGTGCTCTTGCCGTATGATGTGTCTGATAAAGTGGCTAAGAGCTGGTTAGACTGTGGCCCCTCAAGCTGCTGACTTGGTCATTCTGCAATTGGACTTGTGTAGAATGCCTGTGGCCCCAGCGTTGCAGTTCTCGTGATTCCTAGGCAGGTTGCTTTTTAGCATGTAGATTGCAGCTGTTGTTGCCGCTGCAGTCATTTTTTTGGTCTTCATTTATTTTAAGATGACCTGTTCAAAAGAGGCAGAGATAAGTCAGAAAGCAACCTTGGGGAGGAAGAGATGGAAACCTGTTTTGCTAGGCAAGATAATCAATGGTGTAGCTCCATTAGAGTTGGTGGAATTTGACCACTGAGATTTTGGCCTGCTAACAGTAAGTCCTAGCCCAAGACATGTATGGTCTCAAGATCCCATCCGGCTATGAAGTTGCTAGGCCAACACATTTAGCTACCTCTAACACTCTTGACTGCAGCTTGTGGTGGCTTAGACATTAATATATGAAAAGAGAATGGGGATCCATGAAAACGGGCTGCCATGTTAGGGAATAGAGACAGCATCCATCTGCACAGTTTCTTGCTCTGATTTTTATTATCTTCTCTTATTCCCTTTTTCAGTTTGGTAATTTTGATGGAGGTTTGTAAGCCAGGGGTTGCTAGCAAAATGGAGGTCAAGGTTAAACTGAGGAGATTAGATGGCTTACATTTTAAAATAATAAAACTTATAGATTCCAATTTAGCACAGTCTTTGACAGTTATGTTTGAAAACTAGCAGATGCTAAAGGATTCTTCTGTCCCCCGAAGGAACACAAGTATTATATCTTCTGATAGACAATCTGACTGGCAATCACTATGTTTGCATGCTATATGTATATTTGCCTTCTGTAAAGGTGGAACTGTTCAAAGATTTGGAAGCTCCTGTATGCAGCACCTTTGTGCAGATTCTTTTTTCTTTTCCTATAATAAAAATGAGGACAGCCCTCAGGTGTGTCCAGAGATCTCAGTGACCCAAAAACAGTACAGATTTATGCTGCTGTAATTTATTTGAAGCCTTGTTATCTGCCTTCAGTTTTGCAGCGAGATGCTAATCTTCTCAGATTTTGTGCACTGTTAGTACATGTAAAAAGCTGTCCAAAATGTTGATATCAGCATTGTTTCATGACATTTACAATGAATGTTTCAAAACATATTTGCACTAGTTTAGAGTAAGTTTTACAAACTGATTTCAAGCTTTGCAAATAATACTAGGAAAAAAGCCCAGAATAAACATTCAAGGGTTTGATTTTTGGATGTGGGCAGTACAGTGTGAACTGAGTGTGTAATAATTGAGTAAGAAGGTAGAAGTCCTGTGTGTTGAAAGAGACTTTTCCTGTGAGGCTGGTTGGTTAATTTGGTCAAAAGGCTGTGGGATGGGAGAAATAAACTTTCTGATGAAATGAAAAACTTAAATGAAAACTTTCCACTTCGGTTGAATTTCTAAGCTGTCTTCAAAAACACTAAAAATTACTGAACTGAGAAAAGGTTTTAGTTGTGAAAAACAAACAAAATTTAACTCTGTATGTAAACTGGAAACTCCAATTAAATTGGAAATGGTTCATTTTCCTAAAATGCTTTTGTGTGGGTTGGGAAGTGGGGGTATAATTTCCTGACCAGCTCTAACACAGGCTTACCGCGCTGCTTCTTTTTATACTTGTAGGCAGCCGGAACTGGTGACTAAGGTTTCGCTAATATTGCAAATTCTATGAGCTGGTTGTTTGTGAGCATGTAATTGACCTTTGCTGGCAAAGTGATGTGAAGATAAGGAAAGGGAAAGGATAGATTTCAATTCACGTATTTTCTCCAGCTTGGAGGAATACACACCAATGCTGCCTCTTGTTTTAGAAATCCTTTAAGTGCAGTTTGTAGTAATTGTTTCAGTAGCACATAAGGCAATTGTGTGTCTAACAGTGCCTGCTTAATTGCACAGGTAGGAACCCAGAGTTTTTCAGCAAACATATTCAGTATTGAGAAGGCTCCTTATCCACAGTGATCTGATAGTAAACAATACAGTCTTCTATAGACAAGCAGTGTCCCTAATCCTTTACCATCCGTGGATTCAAAGGATGCTTCTCCTGAGCAGTGTCTGGGAGATGAAACAAAGACAGAAAGCCAAACCAATTTCTCACTCGCTGCTATATTATTTGTGTTTTCTCAGGAAGTGGATTTTCTTCACAAGTAGACAGTATCAATGACAAATGGGGAAAAAAATTGTGACAATTTTTTTCAATCAAATTAGGGTTGTGTGTGCTTGCAGCTTAGATTCTGAACTTAAATTCTTGCCTAGATTTGGACCATCCTAAATTTGGTAATATCAAATGAAAATTCTATTTTGAGGAGAAAAAAGACCCTACTTGAATGTTGTCCCTCACTGGCAATTTCCACATAATTCCTGACTTTGTTCAGTGACTGGATGTAGCTGAATGACACCAGACTTAAGTGTAAAGCTGCCAGGCACAGCAGTTGCAACTGTGCTTTGAATGGTACTGATTTCCAGCCAGGTAGATGTCACCGGGATGGAGAGAAATGCTGATGTTTACAATGGGGAGGGGAAATAAAGTTTAGCCAGGGGAGGGGAGTAAACTTCTGCTGTAGCTATTTGTCATCTTAAATGCTCCAAATCCTTCTCAGTTGTGGAGTAGCAAAAGATCCAATCCTGCCTTTCTGTAGACTTCTTTCTAAATGCTACATCCATAGTAGCATCCACAGTGGCTCTAGTTGACAGAAGAAAGTGTGCATGTGTGTGTTACTGCCACGTGGCAGAGTTTATATTGTTTTATATCCCTCGCTGATATGGCTATTTTATGCTCAGTTTTGCTGATCTGCATTTTTTTGGCAATAGGTTCTGAAGGCAGTGTGTGTTGTACAAGAGCAGGGTTATTTTGCCTTCCATAGCAGGAAAGACGGAAGCATCTCTTTCTCTCTCTCCTTTGGGGTGAGAAGAAGGAAGGACAATTCTGAGGTGCCAAATGTCCTTCGCCTATGTGGAAGTCAGTAGTAGTGATGTCTTCCCTTCCTTGCGCTCATAGGACTGTGCCCAAAAAGCATTTTCATTTCAACATCACAAAGGTAGGAGCTGAGAACAGGCTGTTTTTCTCATTGTGTTTATTCAGCCATCTCTCGTTTCTGAAGACTGGGTTCGGGAGCAAGGTACCGCGCAGTCAGCTTCTCGACATGCTGATGTTTGCACTTGCCTTCCCCTGTGACTCATTCCAAACACATCTCGTTCATTCAGGAGGGTAATTTTCTATTTCCACTTTAGTGCACTTCTCCTCCTTCTCCTCTGCCCCCTCTTTCCAGATCTAAAATGTCCTGTCAGCTGCTGTTTATCTGATGGTTCAAATGTCCATGCTTGGTTTCTTTTTCCCTGTCGCTACGGTTTCTCCTTCCGTTCCAAAGGCTGTTTTAGTTGTCATTTCTATTCCCCTGTCAGCAGCATTCTTCATCGTCTCTGGGTCAGGCAGTCTGTCTACATGGTTTTCTTTAGAGGTGTTTTTGTGCTAAATGAGTGCCTCCTAGGAAGCCCAATGTAGCATAACATAATTAAGTGACAATATATGAGGTGCCAGTCCTTTACCAGGCAGTTAATGACTGGCTGGAAGATTTACAGGCATGAGGTAGAGTCAGAGGAAATTTAGCACTCCAGCTTGCAGTTAAATGATAGGTAGAGGACATTTGAACAGTCCTGTATACCAGATAGATACTAGTTTAAACTTAGTCAGTGGTCAACTTGCTTATTTCTATATTAAATTGAATGAATGTTAAACTTATCAAGGCTGGAAGATGTTACATAATACCGTTTCCCCTGGTGAATGGTATCCCTGGGTTGTCTTGGTGAGGTGGACGGTGGCAGCAGGCTTCATTTTCATTCCATATCTCCCAATATTTGCGTTCCTACATCTGGGAAGATTTTACTTAGGGTTCTCGCTGTTTCCCCTCTTCATTACTTTAATTGTAATGTAGTGTACACTCATGATCTCACCAAAATAGCCCGGTGTATTCTTTATCCCTTATACTTACAAGCTTTGCTGTAGCAGCGTGCTCTGGAGGTTATGCCTTATGCTTCGTGATCCATGTACCAATGCCCTGGGCAGGGCAAAGAAAAGTGTTTCCTAGTCCTGCAAACAGTTTGCGCACACCTCTGTCATCTTCAGGTTCCACCTTTTTCTAGACACAAGTCGATCATCTAGTGCTCTGACAATCCTTCACAGCTTGCAGAAGTGAAGTACAGGGATGTCAAAAATAACTTTATGCTTTTGTTATTTTTCGGTATCTAGATATATTGTAAATGAATATATGTATCCCATTCCCCATTTGCCCCTTGCACAGCCCACATGGAAAGAAATATGAAGATTGTTTACCTTGGTTTGGATCTTACGTTACATATTTGAAATGTTTCCAATGGGTTCTGTACTTTTAAACATATTAAATATGAGTTTCCAAGGCCAGGGGAAATTATGCTAGCAGGACTTGTGGAAAGCGTGTGCATGTGGCACACAGAACATAGGTTGAGTGATATCTGTTCAGTTTCATCTTTTAAAAAGATGAACGGGGAAAAAACAATCTCTTTGAAACAATGTCTCCAAGATTATTCCAGGTAGGGTACCAAATCCTTCTACTTTTGCCTTATCTCTTTTTTCTCTCCCCCGCCCCCCCCCCAGTCACTAATGTTTCCACTCATTACTTTTTTTCTTTCTTTCTTTTTTTTTTTTCCTTCTTCCCTCTTTCTGGTAGCAGATTACTGTGGCCACTAAGAGGTACTGTTGATACAGCTCTAGTTACCGCAGTTTAGTTACTGAAATAGAGATCTTTTTGTGTACTCTTTGCATATTTGAGCTGCTCTTTCATTGTATCCTTTTATTTGTTGTTGTTTTTTGTTTGTTTGTTTTTGTTTTAAATGGGTAGGCTGTTTACATTAGCTTAAATATTCACAGTTTTATGCCATTCAGCTTCATGCGCGTGTACAAGCCATGTGAATTCAATGCACAGCCATATTAGCCAGCATTAGCAATACAGAGTGAGCACCTGGCACTCAGCCCCCCTGGTTACCTCTCCCAGATGCTGCTGCTGGAGGTGCCAGATGCTTTGCCTGCTTGTCAGACCATGCTGATAACATGTTATGGTGGCTTTTATTATGCCTGAGGGTGATGTGCAGGCACTGTGCACCTGTTTGCAAATATATGCCCCATCCACAGATCACCCTCTGCTCCAAAAAACTGCTCGAGCAGCAGTTCCTTCCCCCCAGGCCTTTAGCGAAGGGACACTTTCCCTAGAAATTGTAATGGCATCTTTCTTGGTGTGTTGTGTGGTGTTTCTGTGGGGTAGGTGGTTTGTTGAGGTGAGTGAGGTTGAGCTGCGCCAAAGAAGGGAATACTGAGCATCCCTGAAGGAAGGGTGCAGGCTCCTCCAGGGCTGCTCATTTCAGGGCTTTTGATGGTAGGGGCTGGTATATCCAGATAGTACCCAACCTTCTAGACTTGATTCAGAGCAACTTCAACTACTTCTTTTGGCTGGCTACAACCTACCCTGTAGTTACAGGACCAGGCGCTTGCTGACCCGGTAAGCAAGCTGGTGGCTTCTTGTTTCTGGAGAGGCACGTATTAGGCAAAGTTACTGTATTCCTATTTTTGCCTGACTAGACGATCTTCCTATCCTTTGCTGCTGTGGCTCCTTTCAGACAGGAGAATCTGGATTTGTATTTTGTTTTTAAGTCTGTATACAAATTTCTGACTCCTGAGAGGAGCTCATCTAGACCACTGTCTTTGAATATGGAAATATGGGGAGCTTTTTAAAAATCTTTCCTTTCATGTCATTTCTTCTGTAATGTTTTTTGTTCCCTGAATTTGTTCTGGTTGAATCGAGCCAGCTTCTCCATGTGAAGGATTCTGGATAATCAGGTTGGAAAGAGTGCTAAGTACCATGCTGATACCACAGTACCGTTCTGGAGACACAGCACGCAAAGCAATACCATCTCTGTCAGGTGCCGATACTACCAATTGCTGTCCTTGAAACTGCTCCATGTTGGCCTGCCTAGCCTGGTGCTGTGCTGTGCTTGTCTGTGCCTCCTACCTGGTTGCTCTTGCTGCCCAGATAGCCTTGGTACGAGTTTCTGCTGTAAGAAGGTTCAAGTGGCTTGTGCTGTGTGACTTGCCCTGCAGGGCATTCACCCCTGTGCTGTCCATGCCTGTTCCTCCCAGGGGAGCCAGGGTACAGCTTCTCTTCTTTGTCGTTCCTATTTTGAGCGACAGGTTTTGGAGTGCTTTTCAGCTGTGCAGAACAGCTTTGTCTCAAGGACTGCGTTTGTTCCAGCAGTGGGATGAGCATTCCTGCGTTCTGGGTTTTCCTGCCTCCCTCAGCTGTGAAGCTTCACCATTAAGATGTTTTGTGGGATGTACAGGGCTTCTCAGTGCGCTTGTGAGGGTTCCCCTATAAACTGGCTGAATATAAATTTGTTATTAAATGAATGTCTGCAGATAGCTATTAGTTACCGTAAGGTAGGTATTAAACATACCTTGGTGGTGCTTGTACTGGACACATCAGAGATGCATGGAGAGCATTTCCTTGGTTTTAGCTTATCTTTGCTCCTTTCTGTTTGTGAAGTAGTCCGCTTTAAATCATGCTTGTTAATTTCTGGTGTTTTATATTAAGGAGTATTATTTTTGTCTTGAAGTTTTCTCTCTGAGCTCTACATAAAAAGGAAAAAAATTCATAATCCAAATGAACATCTTTGGGAACTACTGCTATGGGAAGAAGTTGGAATATTTTCAAAAAGTATAAGTAAAGATATTCATGAAAGTTTAGGAGTTTTTGGAGCAAGTCTTTTCAGGTTTTCCAAGTGTCACTAACTTGCTATTGAAACATGCTCCAGACTCAGATACATGCTGGTGTTTAGATGCTTAGGTGCTGCTGAATCCAATGATGAAACGGCTTGCAGATATCAGCTTTGGACACTTTGGGAATCTCCTCCTTTTTCCTTTCTCCCATCTTATGTTTGTGGGTACCTATATTTAAATAAAAATTTGAATTGTCAGCTCTTAAAGAAGTCACAAATTGCTGTGGATCTCTGCTTTCTCCCAAGCTGAATCTGTTTCTCCCACCACCATAGCGTATACCTTTTACAACTGCTTTTCAACTCCACATATTTGATCCCTCTCATTTAGCAGCAAACTACCTGCATTCATTTTGAGTTGTCATCATGAGGTCACTGTATGCCATAGTGGGATTTCCTTTGATTTAATTGCGTGACCACGAGTAGCATCTGAACCTCCAGGAGAGTCATACACTCAAAGAAAGTGTGTCCAAATGCATGTCATTTTAATTGCTGTGTGCATGTGTATATCGCTGCCCTCTCCTGCATAAAATAGGTACTGCTCCAAGATGTGCCTCGGGCCATTTTATTGAGAAACAGCTGTGTCGTCCTCCTGCTGAAGGAAAAGGGTCTTGTGGCTTTGACCTGGGAGATGTTCCGTCTGCTGTTTCTGTGAAGCTCAGAGTGCCTGTGGTGAGCTGCAATAGGGTAATCCTCTGCACCTTCAAAAGACAAAGGGAGAAAAGAAGGGGAGGACTTAACCTGGGTTTGTCTCAAAGGAAGTTAGAGTGTAGCTACTGAGTTGATATGGCTTTATTATTAAAAGTACTAGGAATTAAATTATGTTTCCTTATTGCTTGTCCTAATGAGCATTGGGACAGCACCATTCTCTTGGGAAGCACTATTGGGCATTTGTATAGTATTTTCCTAAGATGGAAAGGACTATTTGGCTGTTTGATGCATATGGGCCTAACTGTCCCGAATCAAATAATCTACGTTATAGGTTTGGGGGTCTGAATCTGAAATTGCTCACAATCGCAACCGCTTGGCTCTAGGATTTTGGAGTGAAACTTTAGAGATGGCGTGGCCAGAGAAGTTCAATGCATGTTTCCATGAAATTAAGAGTCTTCTGAACTGAGCTCATTTCTAATTGCAGCTGAAAAGGGCACTTGTAAATCTGAGTGCTCTTTGTTACTTTCTGGAAGATTTGCTATCTATTACCATATGTCTGTAGGACATTGTTTGAAACCAGCTGAATCATGGTGTCTGTAAATGTTAGGAGGCATATCGACTAGCAACAGAAAGTTAGGAGTAATCACAGAAGAGGTAGAAATTCTGTTTAGTTCCAAGACTATGAATACAACAGCTGTGTGAGAGCCACAGGGCAGGGAGCTCTAACAAGGGAGTGCCAAGTGGGGGACCAGATGGCTTGCGGGATTGGTAAAGCGTATGAAGTCATTTTCCTGTAGGTTATGAATTCAAGTGCAGCTCAGGCTTTTATACTGGCTAAAAGTTATGGTTATCTGCAGTGGTGCTAGACTGGACTTTGAGGTGCTAGCATATAAAATTGAGAAAAAAAGGCCCCTAATGAATGAAGAAGCAAAGGCCAGTGTTGCAACTGATGGGGAGGGCTAGATTTCCAAAAAGTGCTTAGCCCATTTGATACAGAGTGTTTTGCAAATTGGTTTGCTGCTTTAGGGAGTGAAGCTAGACTCCTTTTCAAAAACAAAAACAAAGGGTGGGGCGCATGTCCTGATTTACTAGCACTGACTAGTATCTAGCATCCTTTGATTCCTTTGTCAAAAGCTTCATTCAAGACTGAAATGTATGACCGAAGACGATCTTAGCATGGAATGTACTTTTTTCCCTTCTTTCAGGTTAGAGTTGGATGTGGGAAATGGGTATAATCAGGCTCCTAAAATTCAGGCAAGCAGTCGGTCCATTTATTCTGTGCGAAATTAAACTTTTTCTTGTCTGGAATCAAGGGAGTGGTAAATGTGATATCTCTTTCATTTAGAACAGATAGATACTCATAAATGAAAGGCGGCTTGGGGCTGGAAGAAAGTTATATTGTTAGCAATTGAATTTTGATTGTAGGGGCTGTTTCTTCAAAGGCTGTATTCACAGGACAAGGAAGGAGGTAATATTAACACAGACAGAGAGAGATGGAAAAAGTAATTTCGAATGGTTTATATGCTGGGTGTGGATTCACTGGGGTGAGGATAGAGAAGGGTTTGTTGACACCGTTCTCCTGATTCTCAACCGTGCCTTAGCAGCTTCCCATTTCATGGGTGCTGGGTGGTGCTAAGGTGTGTTGGAGCTCCTCTCCTGAGGACACTGTGCAGGGCTAGAGGCAACCACTATGGCAAAATGCCACATTGCACATGGATGTGGAGGTTCAATCTCCATGTTCACATCTGTGCTGTGCCTGCATGTGCAAAATATGCGAGGCAGCCTTGGCTATCAGCTGTGATGTCTGGATTGAAAGTGGAGAAGGTATGGAAAGATTAGGAACTTGGGAGGATGAGGGCATGTTTAGAGAAGATTTAGTTTAGTAAGCCATTGCCAAATGGCTTGTCCTGTCCAAGGCTGACAGACAACAGGGAGAAGGGTGATGGTTCAAAATGGAAGGGTGACAAAAATGTGGCAAAATTAACAACTTGCCTTATGCACTTTCAACTGCAAAAACAGTCTCTCCCCTGTGATTCTTGCAAACATCTGCCACCAAATTTGCATCTACTATGAGAGCCAGATGTTGAGGTTTGTAATCATGGTGAGATAAAGCTGCACATCCTGTATCCTAAGCACTCTGCTAACCAAGCATGACTTCTATGTTCATCGATTGCTCGCTCTCTTTTTTTCCTTTTATTTTTTTTTTTGATTATTTTTATTCTCTATTTTGTGCTTTGGGCTTGTTTTCCACATTCCTGAGCTCAGTAAGTCTAAAAGCAATAATTTATCCTTTGCAGCCAGAGTTTTGGGTTAGTGATGGAGCACAAATTCAAGGAAAAAAATAAAAAATAAGTGATTCTTTTGACACATAGTAAGCTCCAAGCATTTTTTTTTTCAGCTCAGACTTTTCAGTTTATGTAGGGAGAAGGACTTGAAATGTTCTTAGCTTTGCCCCACAGATTAATCCATGCATTTCAATGGTGCTTTTGTACATACTTTTAATATGGTCAGCTAATGAAGGTAAAGCAACTTAGACGATTAAGTTATGATATCCAGAAAGGTAGGTCATAGTGATTACGTATGACCAACTTGTAACTGAATAAAATGGCTTCAGATCTGTAATAACCACTGCGATTTCACAGTATTTTGTGAAATTTTACTATGCAGATAATATAAGGACACTGTAGTTCATAGTTATATCTCTCTACTATCTGATTTAAGTTTTTTGGCATGGTATAGAAAAATAACCTGTTTGATTGTTTTCCACTTCATCTTGCTGTTTTCATGGCTCCTGCACAGAAAACACTTTTGGAAGGTGGATGATTCTGTGTGAGGGACAGATTCAGAGAATCTAGGTATGAAGAGCAAATTATCGAGAGTTGCTTGATGAGATGCGAGGAAGGAGGAGGGAAGTGTTGAATAAGAGGTGAACAGAAATTAACAGCTTTTCCTGCCGGTTGACACAAGTCTTCACACTGATCAGAAACCATAGAGCAGCAAACCACACCTAGTTATTTGGGAGTAAAAGCTAGATTTCTACTTTTCATGTTGCTGCCCATTTCATGCCACTTATGTGTGTCTGTATATTGCATTGGTGAATATTTCCATGTGTCCTGTTTTGGTTTTTTAAGAGGTAATTTTCTCAGTATTTGGAGTCTTCAGGCTTGGTTCTATAGAATTTAAAGTGGTTTCTGTATTCAAGAAGGTGCATGCAATAAGGCTTGTATGACCAAGTGTAATTGCATTTCTTTTTGTCTGGGAGGATAATAACAATTTCTTTTCAATGATGAGGTTTCATTTTCTGACACATCAGCGAGCCACATCAAAAATATCTGACTTCAAATAAGTTTAAGAGAACTGAATGCAGCGTCTAAGGTTCTGGATGTAGAAATAGCAAACAGAGGCGTAATCTCTCTTATTATGCTTGGGCCTTTGTAAAAAGAACATGCCAGAAATATTGCCTTTTTTTGTTTTTGGCATGGCTTATAAATTGCTCTAGTCAACTGGATGTTCCTTTGGAAGGTGACAGTAAATCATGAGCCTGGACACAAGCCAACATTTCCTTCCGTGATGCAAATCTTAAAAGGTACAAAAAGACTGTGTTGGGCTATTCTCAGATACGGCTTCCTTGTGGACAAAGTCTGCTCACAAGTAATAGAGCCACAAGAGGGCAATGGGTCTTTTATACAAGCTGGATGTAGCAGCACAAAAAAAAAAAAAAAAAAAAAAAAAGATAATTCAAACAGTTAAGTCCTTCAGACAATGGTAGAAGGTAATTTAAAGGAAAACAGTTGGGTGAAAGCAGAGGAGTGTAATCCTGAAGAGTTCTGTTCAGGTCTGCAGACTTGCTCGCGAATAGAGCTGTGTGTTTATTATTTGCTTAGTGGTTTTAGAAAAGTTGTACGTACTTACAGTCCACTTCTTAAGGGAAGAAGTCTTAGTTCCCGTATGTAGTCCTTATGCTCCTGTGCTAGATTTATTATCAAGCTTACTGCACAGTTGGCACTTGGAGTGTATCTGGATGTGCTCAGATGCAGATGAGAGCTACTTACCCAGTCCCTCAATTCCATTGGTATATCCTTCTTCTCCTCCTTCTTCCTGCTTCCCACCCCCACCCCCCCTTTATTTTTCTTTGCTTCAAGCTATGAACAAGTGTTTTGAAAAGGTTTGAAAAATAGATTCTGAAGTTTGACTTATGATTATCCAGGAAAAATTCTTAAGGTACTGAAGAAGTGTACAGGCATTTCATATTTCAAGACTCCCTACTAAAGAAATATCTTACCATGTTATAGATATTCACTGTATTAGATAATATTTTTGGTCAGTGGTCCCTTTTGAAGAAGGAATAGTGCATAAGCCTTGTTACACTGGAATTAAGATTGACCCACTAGGGTGTCTCACACTCCTTCTCACTTAGTTTGCCCACTCACTGTTTTTTTTTCTCTTTAGAGCAGGTAGTTGAAGGGAAACAAGTCTCTGACAACAGTCACCAGAGGGGAACAGTTTAGTTCTCCCCATTTCATCTGGGCAATTCACGTTGCCAGTGGAGAAGTGGTACTAGGCTGTCCTTCCCCATGAGTGCTGCGGCAGACGTGCCAAGCACAGAGCCCTTGGAGCAGGTTTCCTTGAGCAAGGAGAAGAGGGGTGGGCACCAGAGCTTGGTGTTCAAGACAGAACAGTCTGGCTACAAATGCGCTATGTAAATATCATGAAGTATTCATACTCCACAGACTGCTGATGGAGTCATGAACGGAAGGTTTTTTTACTACAAAGTTTTTTTGCATAAGTGTGTATATACTTCTCTATATTTTCAGAGTACACAATATGTGTAAAATATCTAGCTTGTTTCTCAAGTGTAAATTTTGGGTTTTTTTTTTAAGAACAGACAACCAGAAGGAAGGTGTTGTGTGAAGGAGAAGGTAGCTTCAAAGGGTTAGTATTGGGGAGTGGGGGTGGAATCTTGCACCTTTGTGGTTTGTATCTTATGATTTGTCAAATAAGTAATTATACTTTTTTAATAATAAAAAATTAGTTATAAAATGATATCAAGGAGTGAGATGTATTACATTTATTTTTTTTTAATAAGAATCATTGTTTTAATATCTTTTAAATTCTGAAAATGAATAGCAGCTTACAGAATAGTTTGAAATTTGGAGTTCAGAAGCAAATAAAATGAGATACATTACTAGGCAACAGTAGAAGTTTGGACTCAGACTAATTACATGAATTTCCTTTGCCTACAAAGGTTGAACAGCTTATTTTTGCCAGAGATGGAGGCAGTGTGAACATTTAGAAGTGGGGTGGGATGTGAGCAGGGGATA